>NC_066321.1:3662823-3677823 GCF_022539315.1 Serinus canaria
TGACCATTGTCTACCATGATGGTTTACATGTGGTTTTCATTTTGGGGGGTGGAAAAAAAAATCAAGTAGGAAAGGAAGATTTTTTTTTTTTTTTGTATGTGTGTTCTTGTGTTCCCCCTTCACCTAACACAAAAGACCTTTGGCTAAATAACCTTTGTGAAGCTGTGCTGCTGTTAGAGAAAGCATCTCTAACTGAAGTGATGGTGACCTCATCGTGCTGGGGCACAGCAGGGGCAGCCAGCACCCTGAAATATGGCATTAGCCCCAGCACTTCTTGCACTGCCCACTTGGAACCACATCCAAATCCAAATTGCCATTTTCTAGCAGACATGTTGTCACTTTGAAGTGGTTTTAAAATGTCTCTGCATGAGAAGAGGTGCTCTGATGCACCCCTGCCCCTCCTCTCCATCCCCCTGGAGCCTGAGCCTGGCAAGGATTGCACTTTGCCACCTCTGCCCACAGCAGATAAATAACTGACAGCATTTTAGCAGAGTCACAAGGTTCTCCACAGAATAATTTGTTTTCTCCTTCATCATCAGGCCATAATGTTTTCTTATAAACACCTATAGCAAGGCCCAGCTGGCAGGAATGACTTAGGCCAAGGATGTGGATAAAAGGCAAGGATGGGTTTCTGAGCTGACAAGGCCTATGCCAAGGAATTACTCTTCCCTTTGTGTAAAGAGAGCAAAATTCTGCTGATTGATGGACAAGCTTCCAGAACTTGATCAGAACTTTGTGGTGTCCCACAGGTTTCCACTGTGGTGTGATAAAATGTCTGTTTAAAATCATAGAGTACTTTAGGTTGGAAAATATTTCTAAGGTCTCTGATTCCAGCCATAAATCTTCATGTCCAACTATGCTGGACATGCTGGAGTGAGTCCAGAGGAGACCATAAGGATGCTTAGGGGGATTGAACATGTCTACTATGAGGAAGGGCTGAGGGAATTGGGATTGTTCAGCCTGGAGAAGGCTTCAGGCAGACCTTAGAGCTCTTCCAGTAGCCAGCAGGGCTACAAGAGAGCTGGAGACGGGCTTTGGGCAAGGACATGGAGTGACAGGATGAGAGGAAATGGCTTCACACAGACAAAGAGCAGGGTTAGATGGGAGAAATTTTGTTCCCTGTGAGGGTGGTGAGGCCCTGGCACAGGTTGCCCAGAGAGGCTGCGGCTGCCCCATCCCTAGAATTGTCCAAGGCCAGGCTGGATGGGGCTTGGATAGTGGAAGGTGTCCCTGCTTATGGCAGGGAGCTTGGAACAAGATGGTTTTTAATGTCCCTTCCAACCCAAACCACTCTCTGATATTTGGTGAAGGATGAGTATATTAGGAAGATGACAGGGACCAATGTGCCATAATCCTTGTCTCTCTCCCCCAAAACTACACCACCAGCATTTATACATCCATTATTTCCTCTCATACACCCAAACATGATGTTTTTACTTTTTTCCTGTCTGTTCTGTATCTACGCAGTTAAAGATTTGATAGGAGAAAGTTGTCAGAAGTCAATTCTTCTTCCCTTAATTGCACGGGTGTGATAAAAGATCTCACAGGGAATCTGCAAGAATTTACACACACATGCAAACAAATAAATGCTGGCAGTTCACGTGAAAGATCAGATAAGGCCATTATCTCATGTCAGACCTAGCCATGTGTGACAAGATTGTGGGGAAGGATATGGGGCAGGAGATATGGGAGCAGAAGGAACAGTGGTGGAACTCACAATGAGTAAATTCAGAAGGACAAAAAACCCCAAATCTAGATTGCAAAAACTATCTGAAGATTTCTGGTCTAAGGGAAACCGGTGTGTTCAGAGATAGTTCTGTGCCCAGTTATCTGGTTTTAATGTAGAGCATCATGAAGAAAATGAGTGCATGGAGGACAGGCTGTGCTGTACCAACGTGAGCTCCTGGTCCTCTTCACTGAGGAGCAAGTGCTTGGAAAGGGCTTGCCCCAGATGGGGACAAGAAGTAAGTGTTGTGCCTTCTGTGGTGGGGCAGCTTTTCCTCAGTGAGCCAAGCACAAGTCCTTTGCAAGCTGCGAGGGAGAGAAGCCTGGAAAGGGATTTTTAATAGTATTTTGTGTTTATTTTATACTTATGTATATTATATATATATATTATAGTATATAATTAATATATAACATATTTTATATATATATGTCTATTAAAAACACGTATATTGAGTAGTAACTTGTTCCTTTTGGAAGCTCAATACAAGATTTGTGTAGTCACTGTTTGAACTCTCAATTGAAAACTGTTTCCTATAGGGACTCTTGAGAATACAGTGACTTGTATTTTCCTCATGATGTTAAATATTTTGGGCCAAATCTTAACCCATCAAGATGCAGGTGTGGCAAGACAGCAAAACAGGAAAGAAATCCATCTAGAAATCACATTTGAGTACCCAGGGATGCCATTAGGCTCAACAGGCATCCTCAACATTGTGAACAGCCTGCAGAGAACAAGTAGATGTGATGAATAAATAAGGCAGACTGAAGACAAAGGCTTTAAATACAAGTGTTTGTACAGTGTTAACTAGAAGGTACCAGACAGGATAAAAAGCCCACAGGATGTAAAATAACAAATTCAAAAAGGGAACTTTTTAGCAGTGTCTAAGGAAAGAAATCCAGTACTCCCAAGGAAAACAGCACTCACTGGAGCAGTGACACTGATGGCATGTGGTGGATGAACCTGTGCCATGAATATGTGGAGACATTATTGTAGAATGTCTCCATTCTACAATAATGATGTAGAATGGATGCCTTTTCCTCTTCCACATATTAAAATAATCTAACTTCACATTCATGCAAGCTGGGGTAAAGTTTGGGACCAGATACTATAGTCACAGAATGATTTAGGTTGGAAAAGACCTCTTGAGGATCATGGAGTTCAGCCATTGGCCCAGTGCTGCCTAGCCCACCACTAACCCATGTCCCCTGGTGCCAGATCCACGTGGCATTTAAATCCCTCCAGGGATGGTGATTCAAACAAGTAACAAATAAGAAAGTGAATGAAATCATTTGAGAAGCTCAGCCTTAAATAGAAAGACAGCTTGGAAGTGCTCATTCTTCGGTTGTTCATTCAGTGATGCCTAATCTTGAAACGTCTTCCTGCAGCAAGGGAATTTGAGGCACTGAGCCCTTCCATTGGAAGATTTGTTATTCCTTGATTGCTTTTTTAGGAGCTTGTAGAAAAGTCCAACATGTGCTGAAGTTGTGAAAGTTCTGCTATCCTGGAAATCTCAGCATCAATTTCCCCCTCCTTCTTACAGCATGTTTTCTCAAAAGGCTATAGGCAGTCTATAGTCCAGAGGAACAAACTTCTCTAATTTTGATACTGGCAAAAAATTATGCTCTGTGTTACCTTTGCATTCTTCAGCTGAGAAGCCAGATAGAATTTTGAGTAGTTTGTTGTGTTTATAGTACAGGCAGAGCTTCAGGTAAGTGTTCCAAGAGCAGTAATAGGGCTTGTGAGCATCTCCTAATTTCCTTCCTACCTGCCCTCTGATTGAGATGTGGGTAACTAGAGACTCAGAAATCCCATCTTGTAGTCACAAACAAAACAAAAAACTACAGTTGTGAAAATTTTAAGACAATCACTTCATGCTGAGATAGAATGGGAGGAATTAAGTGAGGGCTGTGATATTCACCTGTGAGGCTCTGAGACACCACAAGAGGAAACAGCCTCAAGTTGTGGCAGGGAGGATTAGGAAAAAATATCCTCACCCAAAAGGCTGTCAAGCTCTGGCAGAGGCTGCCCAGGGCAGTGGTGGAGTCCCCATCCCTGGAGGGATTTAAAAGCTGTGTGGGTGTGGCCCTTGGGGACATGGGTTGGTGATGACTTTGGCAGTGCTGGGGGAACAGTTGGACTCAATGACTTTTGAGGGCTTTTCAGATTCTGTGAATCTCTGACCTTTTAGCGCTCCCCAAAAATTGCATGTTTGCCCATCTTACAGAAAGATCCACAGAGGACAGTGAAGGTGTTTGGGTTTGAGTGGTGTTTTTTCTCCCCTGGTTTCAATTGCCCGGGCTCCTGATTAATCATTGAAGAAACATTTGCTCCGTTGGTATCAACAGTGTAGGAAAGGAGAGGGGAACTATCACAGAAATACAAAGAGCTGAGATATTTTGTGATCTCTTCCCACTCAAATGTATCCTTCAAATCTCATTCCCTCAGTCGAGGGAAATAATTTCAGTTACCCTGGTCACAGTAGAAAGCAGCCCTCTTTTTGAATGCCTTTTTTCATTAATGTAGATATGTTTCTGAGATGAGAAACGATGTTTCTTCTAATTACGGTTACATGTAGTTAATTTCCTTTTTTTAAAAGCTCAGTGTGAAAGCCAGTTTCCTTTAAAAAGGGAGGGGGGAAGAAAAAAGTGATACAGCTGATGTTCCTGTTGCCTTAGCAACAGATTTATTTATTAGGGTCTGAAATGACATGAGTTAATATACCACATACCTGCTGATCGGCAAACTCTCCTATTTCAGCTCCAGTTGACAATTAAGTCCTGGACAGCTACAGCCAGGGGTTAATGTTACTCATTAGGAGAACTAGGTCATTACTGGGAAATCAAGGCACTTAAGGCAGCATGGATAAAATACAAAATTCAACATCTCAAGGAGTGAGGGTTTTTATGTTAATTAACCTTATTTTCCTTTCATTAAAAAAAAAAAATCTTTCATAAATGCATATGACAGTGGATCAATTAATTGGGAAAGGGAAAAAAAAAAGTAAGCTGTAGTTTACTTTCCTCTCCTAGTTGTCTTCATTTCCTTTGGAAGGGTTTCATTATTTTATGGAAAATTCTTATGTCTATATGATGAGTAAAAAGGGTATTAAAATTAAGAAGGGAATCATCATGGAAATCAGCTTTACCACAAGGGAATGAGCAAATAAAAGCCTTGGAAATGAAAATAAATAAGCTTTGCTAATACCTCACCTAAGGAGCAGAATATAAGCCCATCAGAGCTTGGAGATATTTAGAGGTACTTCTTTGCTTCTTTATTAAGCAGTTACATAGTTATTTGACCTTCAGAAACCGAAACTTTAGAGAACTAATTCAAGTTGTTGGCAAATATTCTATTTACAGGAAGCTGATCAGCGGCGTAGTCAACAGTAACTACTGTAGTTAGTAATTGGCTTCTGATTTCCAGGAAAATTAAATATATTCTCTGAAAGTTTTATTAAGATATCTGAGTGGGAGTTTTAACTTGATAAGTCATAAGTGATTTAATAAGGCTCTCCTGAAAGCCTTTATTTACTAACTCTTAGCAGGCTTCATTTTGATACTGGAGTACTTAATAGGCTGAAAAAGAATGGTATTAAAATGAAACTTATTTTTTTACTCACTGCTTCCCCAAATATGCTTGGTCCTTTCGCTTCAACTAAGCACTTTACTCTCTTTTCTGTATTTAAGCTCTGTGGCCCAATTCTGCTTCTTATTGTGTTTAGACCAATTTTCACACAGAGAAACTTTCCTTCGAGTCCAGGTTGGATTGGGTTTGGAGCAATATGGTCTTGTGGAAGGTGTCACTGCCCATGGCAGGGTGTTGGGACAAGATGAGCTTTAAAGTCCCTTCCCACCCAAACCATTCCATGACTCTGTGATGCTGTGATTCCCTCTGTGCCATCCAGATGCTCACAAAGCAGCCACTTCAGTGCCATCCTCCAGAGCCTGTTAGAATAAATGCTTTAGCCACTGTTGAAAAACTGATTTTGAGTTAATGTAAGACCACAACTGCATCACCTGGACAGTTGAAGAATATTTAGGCTTGGAACAGGTGCAGATTGTCCTAACCGCTCCAATAAGCTTGGCTCTCCCTTTTCCCAGGATGGGAAATTCATTTTATGGTGGATTTTTTTTTCATCCTGGATGGTTGTGAAATCCAAGTCTTTGGACAGAAGCTCATGTGAATAGGATTGAGGAGTCCTCTCAAGGCTTTTCCACCCATGACTCTCAAAGCAATCCTTTTCTACTGCATTCACCCAATCTTTTGGGAGAATGGAGTAGAAATCAGAGGTTTTGGCCTTTCAAACCTCATCCTTCTGTTTTTTCCAGGCTCAGTTCCCTGGGCATCTCCTCACACATATTCTTGTGCAGCAAATTTGCATATGACTCTTCTCTCGTTCCTCAGCCTCTCACTATTTCCATCCCAATCTCTGCAAGGAATCTTCTACAACATATCCCAGATACAGTTTGCACTTTTACTAGGTAATGTTGTGTTTGTGCTTTTCTTTCATCTTGTTCTTCATATGATCTGGAAAACTTTGGACAGGATTTTTCTAGATTATAGTCCAAGATAAGTCTCAGTTTTGGGAAACATCATAGGCAAGGACAGAAGAGGTTTTGTAATACAAAGTCCCCAGCAAACTTAGCAGATGGTGCCACCAGCCCCCTTTGTAAGTCACAGCACCCCAGACCAAAGTATGGGAATAACCTTCAAGAGACAAAAATCAAATATTTCATAAGCAAGTGATCTAATATTCCTCCCTATTTTCGCCAGTAATAGGAGGGTTATGTTTCTTCCATCAAAGCTGTTTTTAATTAGTTTCCTCTTCTTAACTCACTACAGCATTTCAAGTCTCTTCTTTTTGCCTTCTTCTCTGCCCTGCTCTCCTTTTTTCCACATTTTCATGTTTTTTTCCCCCTTTCTCTGTCCTCTGCTCTTTTTTCTCGTCTGTGTTTGTGCAGACCTGACTCAATGCACTGAGTTGATTCCTCGTTCTGAAAGCAATGAGATTTGGAGTTACTTTAATCTTGTTGAATAATGAGCTTCAAGCCTTGGTGCCAAGAAAGTTCCTGGTTGGAAGCTTTTTCCTTGGAGATCCCAAAAGGATGAGTTATCTCTTGTACCTGAGCTAATTCCTCTCAGGGTATTACTCAGTGAAGAGCAGGATGTACTTTTTGACCCAAGCAGGGCATCTGGTGGAGTTTTAAGTAGTTGTAGCTTGGTTTTTTGAATCCATTATGGAAATCAGAGAGGCCACAGGGTCTTGTATGGTAGGATCACCACAATGTAGATTTTATGTTGTACTTTATATATTAATTTGTATTTATGTACATTTTCTGTTCTTTCAAGGAACTACTTTAGCAGACTGTTATCCACGTATCACCATATTCATAACCATCTTATGATTCCTATGACATGACTTTTTAACCTTATTTTATAGTTGAATTGCAGTAGGATATGTTGTGTACAGTTATCAGGGCTGTCAGGGTCACTCAGATATTTTATGACCTCCAACAACAGGAAAACCTTTTGTTCTGTTGCCTTTGGAACATCAAAGGAAGTTTATTTTTTTATTTTATTTTATTTTATTTTATTTTATTTTATTTTATTTTATTTTATTTTTTTTTATTTTTTTTATTTTTTTATTTATTTTTTATTTTATATTTTATTTTAATAAACTCTTTGGGATAGTCCATAGAACTTAGAGGAGTTTGTTGCAAATTGAAATAAAGTGTTCTGGTTTTTTTTATAATCTGAATCTTCTACTTGGGAACAGCCAGACTGGCCAAGCTAGAGTAAAAGAAATGAAAGGCTCTGGAATGAAAGTGCATTGATTTTTACACCAAGGTAACTGAGACCAAATGATGGTCTTTGTCTTCAAAGCTTAATCTCCCTTTAGGAAATAAGCAGGAGGCTCCATGACTGATGCTGATCCTGAGATTTCTTTGGTTAGGGGACGTGCAATATTTTATTTTGAGTTTTTTCTTCATGAATTGTGAGGGGAGAAGAAGAATCTAAACAATAAACTCCCAAGGTTCTTTCTTGTTTCTTCTTTTATGAATCTCTTGTAGATAACAGGAGATAGGAGAAAATGCTTTTCCAGCGTAAAGCAAAATGCTACCCATTTTTCTCAGGCCAGCAATTTGAACAAATCAGAGGGTAAAATACACACTCCTCACTGTAAATACGTCAGGGGCTCTAATAGAAAATAAAACACTGGATTTGCCAGTACTCTTTGGCTGCTTTTTGCCTCTCCAGTGCCATTTTTTAATTCCTTGGCTTGCAGAGGTGTTCTGAAAGCACAGGCAAGGATCAGGACCTTTTTTTGCTTGTAGGACCTACAAATTGCCAGCTGAAATTTATTCTGTAGGGTCCTTTTTCATGCAGAAATATTTTCTTCTACTTGACTCCATTTTCTGTGAACTGAGGGGGTATTAAATATTGTGGTAACTTTTGATGCTGATGATGCCAGACAATGTTTAGAGGCACAATTACAGCAAAGACATTTTGTAGAGCAGATCAGCTGAAAAAGAAAACTCACTGGACTTAACTAAATATTTGCAGTCTACCTCAGCCTCATTTTGGAAATATAAAAAGATGGAAAAATACTGTGATAAATTGAATAAATGGAAAGCAATTAACTTTTCCTTCATGTTTGCATTTTCATAGTTATTTCTTTTTTTCCTGTTTCTTTTCTAATGCATTTTCATAGTTATTTCTTTTTTTCCTGTTTCTTTTCTAATTGTGCTTCCCTGGCAGTAACATTTCCTTTTTTGCATTTATCATGAGCATTGTTACCAGAATTTGGTATTAGAATTTTAATCTTTTTTGTCCCCTTTTTTTTCTTCTCATAATCTTAACATAAAAAATGTATATTAAAGTCATTTGATTTAGGAAAGTCTTCTGTCTTCTGTGAAAATAATTACAGAAATGTATTACATTTCATGTATTGAATGGGCTTGTAACATGAGCCCTCTTCTTTAAGGAGAATATTATTCTACTAAAGTATTTTCTGACTGTGATTCTTACCATATTTCTGTAAATGAAAACTCCTCTAAGACCATATCTTGCAGATGAGGAAACCTGGGCACAGCTGTCTTGTGGGAAATCAGTGTCAGGAAAAGACCAGAATTCTGCAATTCTCTGTCTTGAAGGCCAGGTTTCTCTTTTATGGCCACACTTCTACTTTCTAACATTATTTGATTATAATAAACATGTATTCAGATTTTTCTGAGCTCAAGATTTAATGTGAAATATCAAAGTGTAATACAGTGCATAGTATAATGAAATGAAAAAAATCCATTATGTTGTTCTTTAGATTCAGTTTGGATGAAGTGGAGCCTTGGTTTTAGTTCTGTAGGGTGTGTGTAGGTCTCTTTTAGTTTTCACCAGGAATTTTTTCTTTCTCTTCTTGAGTTTTTCTTACATTTTGATTTGCTTTGCCCTGAGTACCTCAGCCTTATTTGATGCCAGACTTGCTCCTTATTACTTCACTTTCCCAAAACAGAAAGGTCAGTGTCATCCACGTCAAGATCTGTGTCTTGGAAACCTCATTTCCTTTATTTTTAATTATTGATTCTGTGCTCATGGACTTGCCCAGCCCCTCACAGGTTCCCTGTGCTCTGCTCCAGCCATGCTGGCTGTTGTCCCCTGTCCCTTTCTTTTCTCCCAGGATGTCTCTTGGCTCACCAGTCCTTGATCTCCATGATTGCTGCCCAGCTTCATCAATAATGAATGATTCTTCAGTGGCCTATTTTATCAGCTGTTTTCTAGCATTCATTGCAGTCAGGCAGAAATCCATCTTTTACCTCTTGCTAGATGTCCTAAAAAAATTTAAAAAATGTAAAATTAAAGTCTTACTTCAACTTCTGAGGATTTTGTGCCATTTCCCACCTTTTCCCATCTGACGTCAAAGTGATTTTGGGGAATGGGGAGGCAGAAGGAGCTGCAGCCACTGTGAACTCCTTGGATTTAGGGCACTGTGCAAAGTGAAATACAAATTGTGCCTGCACAGTTTGGGATTCTCTCTCGCTGAAAATCTCCCATGCTAAATGTCCTAAGGTTAAGATCAACCCTTTTAATATGGCTTTGTAACTTTTCAGAATGTATAGCACATTAATGGTGGGACTCCATGGTCTTCAAAGTCCTTTCCAGCCCAAGTGATTCTGTCATTCACAGAGATGTCACCACAGGGCTGTGGCTTTCACAAGCATTACATGGTATTTATGGAGTATTTTCTCAAATATTAAGGCTTTTTCCCCTGGTTTTTCACTTTTTTTTTTTTAACTGATAAATGCATTAATCCCAGCTTTTAATGTATGTTTTTAATAGACTGCATTTTTCCCCCCCACTTTGTACAAGTCCTTCTGCTTTTCCACAACTCTTTCATTTCCTAATTGCATTGCTAGATGTGCCTTCTTCCAATTCCTAAATAACTGTGATTATCACCATGTAGGATAAGTTTACATAGACTTAAAAAATTAAACTAAAGTCAGAGAGGACCATATGGGTTTCTTACTGAATTTCACCCAAATTCAAGAGATGAATATTCATTGAATAATGTAAAGGGCCAAGTTCTGCTATTTCTTTCTTTTTTTTTTTTTTTCAGTTCTTTAATAATGTGTTTCACATCACTGGTTAGGGATGTGGATGACAATAACTCCAGTTTAGAGGGTCTCCATGTAACTCTGCTTCCAGTCCCAGCAATAGGTAAGGCTCAGGGGTTCAGCATGAATTCCCAAAATCCCTGAAGAGCAGAAGGGGAGAATGTTGCCATTGATTGTATAGAGGAGCATCATAGTGCTATGAGGTTGCTTTTTAAAATTACTTTAGGCTGAAAAGTGGGATGTCAAGTCATCAATTAATCCTGACAGCATCCTTCTGTGGTGAAAAAATAATATTGTCACACCCATTTTATGGCAGAAAATCTAAGGCAGAGACAATAATGGAGGCTCAGTAGTGGTGGTGCTGCTCCCACCACACTCCCATTCCCTGTTCAAGGGCACTACTCAAAGTTTTACATCAAATTACAAAGGGAGTCACTAAATCAGGATGAACCCTGGGCCGTATTCCCCTAGCCAGATCACTAAACCTCAGCCAGTTCCTAAGAGAGACTTCAGATGTCTCTCCTAAATGGTGGGTTAGAGTCAATAATAAAAACTCCTGGATAACAATGAGAGCTGTGTGGTACTTGAATATGGAGATTGAATGTCTCCAAGGCAGGGCTCTCAAATCTGAGCATAGGTGTGGTGTCTGTGCCTGTTTTGTGGCATTACAGCTGTAGTTTGGTCATTCTGATGTTTTTATGTTCTTAGGATGAAATTTAGAGCATCTTCATACCATGCCTAGTTCTTATTTTTTCTTTACCAGATGCATATCAAATCAAGTGAAAATACAAAAGCATTTCAAATACCTCAACTAAACAACAAAGCCAGACCCTGGAGTCACATTATATTGATTTTTCCCCAAACATAATATCTTAAAAGAAAAGTTTGCATTTTAATATCAGGCTTTTATACTGTTTTGCAGTTCTTCTTCAGGAAATGGAGTATATATAATTAATACTGTTTAATAAAGCTCAAAAATGCAACAGATGCAGCCAAAAGTGCACATCATTTTGAGCAGATCTTTACAGAACAGACATTCCATATTGTGTTCATCTTTTTCCACGATCACTGCTATGGCAATCTGGTGTGTTTAGCAGTTGTTGCTGAGTAAGGCAGACTGGATTGTATATGATTTTTTCCATGTCAGCCAAGAAACAGAGCTCTCTCCTTTTTGATGCAGCGAAGAGGTGGTCTTGTACTATTTATTTGTTTCTACCAGGAGCAGCTAATACCTTCAGTATTCTGCAAGAAAAATAATACACTGCAGTCTGTAGGTGCATGGGCCAGGAGGTTTCTGGAGGTCCTAACTGAAAATAAAATGCTTGTGGTGTGGAGAAGTCACAGGAACTGATAAAGTCACTTAAGATGAGCTCCCAAACAGAAAAGCTACAAGATTCACTTAATGTGTCATTAAAATCTGAGAGTGTCACCTAGAAGGGAAACATTTTGTACTGGGGGATGGAAGGAGGATCACCTACAGCAGAAAACCCACAAGAGAGGCTCCAGTGCAGAGGAAACGTTTCCCCTTTCAGCATTCCTTCTGGGTGCCAAATTTTCCTTCTGTTCTTCCCCACCTATTAAACAAAGCTGCAACTTCCAATTCCTATCAGTTTTCCTAAATATGTGCAGCTTATGTGGCTTCGCCGAGCTGTAAGGCTCCGTGTTCTCCTGCCAGCTCCTTGACAATGTGGCTCCAACAGCATCCTCCACTTTTGGCTGCCTCTGGGACCCCTGGTCTCTTCTGGAAAGCGAGAGGGAAAGCATATCCTTTGCTGGAAGGACTTTTTGTGACTGCAAAGCTGATAGCGGGGCTGTGAAGAGCTTGGAAGGATCCCTGTCAGCGTCGTGGCTGTCGAGTCTGTCGGCTCCGCGCGCGGGGACGCGCCGGTCCGCCGGCGTGAGCTGAGCCAGAGTGGGCTCGTGGCACCACTCACAGAGCACACACAAAGCCTGTTCAGGGGAAACTGAGGCTCAGGGGAAATTCTGTCATGAATTACACCAACTCCCAGCATCGTAGAAGTTCTCCTTGAGAGCATTCATAACAGGGATGTTCTCTTCCAGCCAAATCCGAATCCATGTGATCCCGTGTTGGCTCTTGGAGCTGGGCATTTGGAGGGAACTCAATACTGGCAAAAGTTTCTGCACAGAAGTTACCTACCAGAAACAGGTGGCTCTTTTAAGCATGAGGATGCAGCAAACTAATAGTCAAAGCTCTGGGATCTTTGCAACTGGGAGAAATGCACCCTGCAAACCAGTGCTTGCATCTTGGGTTGCTGGAATTGCCGTGGAAACTCCTGGTTCACAGATGTGAAACAAATTACAAGGCTTGTGCAGTTGCATTCCTCCTTATTATTGGGAACAAAACAAATTGGGGGGATGGAGGACTTCTTAAAGTGATTATTGTCTGGCTTTATTTTAAGAAAATACGTCTAATTCTAAAAAGTCCGCAATTCCTGGAGGTTTCTCAGCCTAGGGAAGTCACATTAATTATAAGATAATTTATTTTAATTCCCTAAACCAAAAATATTGACTGAATGAGAAATTAACACGTGTAGAACTGCAGATGTCATTTGGCTTCAGATTTCCTGAATGATATAATTATTAATCTTTCATATACTAGTGTGAAAGACCTACAGATTTCATTCTACAAAATTACTCTGTGAAGAAAGACACTAGGACAGCTGAGATATAGATTTTTCCCTTAATACAGGAAGGAAAACGGTGGAATTTTCTAAATAATAAATAAAACCAAAATATTTTAAAGGCATATGGTGCACATCTGTTGAAGTACAATAATTTAAAGCAGAGTAATTAAATGCAAGATATAATATTCACCTTTGAGTGAGGAAATTATCTCATTCCATTTTTAATATAACTTAAGGAATTTGGGAATTTTAAATGATCTGTGATACCTTTGAACCTTTCGTTCTGTGCTAGTACAGAAGATAGATTGGAAAATTGGGGAGCTAATTTATTTTTAGATAACCTAACTTGCATTTCATGTCATTGAGTGTCAGACCCATATATTAATATTATCTTCAACTGAAATTATAAATAAGTACAAGTTTCTTTTATTCTGTTTTAATTTCTTTTATTCTGTTTTAACTCCTTAAAAATCTAAAGGTAGAAAATGCCTCGTAGTAGTTTATTCCTTTCTTTACCTAAAGCACTGAATGGATCAAAAGCTTTTAATGAGTATAGCATAAATTCCTAAAATTCCAGTTTGACAAATCCTATAGGTTTAGGATAAGTTTTTGTTTAACCTGTTTCTCCTGAAAAAAAAAAAAAAAAAGAAGAAAAAAGAATTGTAATGGAAGTCATATACTTAATTTTGGATAGGGAGGAAAAAACCCAACCCCTTTTTTTTTTTTCCTACCCATTTTTTAAAATAGTTTTTGTCTTCAGGTAGGTGCTCAGTCCTTCTCACTTTAAAGCTGATAATTTGAAGAGTAAATGCATTGTTTGAGGACGGGGAAGAGATAGAGAAGAATCTGATGAAACTGAGTTGTGACCCCAGGTGCTGCATCGAGGAAAATGTTCAGTCATGCAGGAGAAGCATAGAGGGGAATTATATGAATAAATTTAGTCCCCAGAAGTACAATTTTAGAGGAATAGTGTTCTGATAAATAAAAAACCTCCCATAATTTCACAACTAAATGTAGACAATGCTGAGATAAATTCTGTTTGTTTTAAGGGAACATGACAAAGATCCTGAAACTTTCTTTAAAGTCCTGATGAAGCTGAAAGAGCAAGATCTGCCTTTCCATGTGTCTGTCCTTGGAGAGACTTTCAGTGAAATTCCAGGTACCTTTCCTTTTTTCTTTAATTTAAAGTTAACATAAAGTAGATACTTCCAGAAGTAATTCTCATTTTTGTATTTTTTATCTTAAAGAATGTGCTTAGAATTTTCCTAGTTGGGAAACAAAATAATATTGATACATTGTAAAATTAAAATTATTAAAGACAGTAAGCATTTTTGTATTTTACTTGGCAGGGCAAGACCTTAATTATGACTTGTGGTTCAGTAACACTTCTGTATTTATTTAAACAGAGAGATAGGTATGGGTGATTGGATTGTTCAGATAGGAAGCAAAATCTTTCAGGTCAGGGCCACTCATATGAAATCCAGACTGAGATTTTAGCAGGTGAAAACACTTAGTTCCCTCTCAAATGTGAGGTTAAGGACTGCTGTGGAGAGCTTCTGGTTTGTATCTGGCATGAAAGTGATCATTAATCTTTAATATTTTTATACCACTCTTTTGGACAGTCCTTCCGTTTCTTGGCTTCTGCAGAACCACAACTCAGTGAACAGTTTCACCTGTCTGGAAAATAAATATATTTTATTCAGGCACACAGTTTTGTGCCTGAAATATTATGGCAATGAAGAGAATAATCAAATCCTGTGCTGGGTGCACTTGTAATAAATTAAACCTTTTAAAAATGTGCAGTAATGACCAGTGAGTGTCAAAATATCCGATGTTTTAGCTCGTATGTGTTTTCCAGAGTGTAGACTTGCATCCCTCTGCCTCATCAGTCTGTAAAAATATACTGGGGATTAGTTTGTTTGTCAGTTCTGTCATATCTGTTGCCTGCTGGACTGGTGATATTTCAATTGGTTTAGTTTTGATTTTGCCATTTTTAAGACACCAAGAAGTTGCTCTGATCCAA
>NC_066321.1:3682823-3730323 GCF_022539315.1 Serinus canaria
GCCTTGGCAGGATTTTTTTTTTTCAATAGTTTATTCATGATGTTCATTATTATGAGCTGTAAAGACTATGAGAATTTCATTTTTTAAATGTCTTATGGAATGTATCACTTTCTTAGATCTTGTAGACATGCTGTGGAAACCATAACATAAAATATGAGTTACTTACAATAACTAATTTTAATCCCATCTGCTAAGTATGACAACATTAGCATTTCCACTTAATTAAAAACACCCTTAAAGCAGCAATGTTTTAATCACTCCATTTTATTTACTCTCCTCCGGTGTCACTTATAATTGTAACTTTTTATTTTTTAATAATGAGGGATTTTTTTTTTCTCTGTGCATCACACAAAAAAGTGCTGTCGATAATTAGCAGTCTTCTGTTATTACTAGACTCAGGTGTCACAACTGTGTCTCATCCTCATTACAGTAAAAAATTTCACCTATCAGATTCATTATTGCTAGATAATGCGACTGAGAGCCTTAGCAGGCCCTCCAGAAAAGTAATTCAACCAAGCAAAATTATCAGCTAATTATATTTAGAATCAAAAGCCCAACAACTATTTGCAGATAAATTGTATGAATTGAAGTGAATAGACCTGAATATTAAGATTCATAGATTTAGCAGATGATTTGTTAATTGGAATAAAAAGACCATTTACTAGCCATTTTAACAATAGATCAATCGTAACTCTTATTTATTATTTAACTAGTAGTGCTTAAGGATTGAAATGAAGAGTAATTGTATTATTGTTATGATATGATACTTTTCTGGGAGAGGGCAGAAATGCATGGAAATTAAAGGATTCCTTGTGCATCCTCACACCAAAGTCTGTGTCAGTGTGAGCTCTGCCCAGTTTGATTTGATCTTTAGGTCTTGACTAATGAAAGGTGTAAGGTTTGTAGTAAAACTTACTACTCATAGTAGGGACTGGACAGAAAAATACACCCAAAGTTTGGTGCAGAAAGGAGTATGCAAATAAGATCATTTGCAAATGCAAGAATTCCAAATTTTTAACTTTCATCCAGCAAACCACGGAGGCATTAAATTCTGATTTTACTAATTCATGATCCTGGTAGAGGTTTTTTGAAAGGGGAAATTTCATACTCAAACGATGACTCAGATCCTATCTTGGCCTGCAGTTTTGTTGTAGGGAGCTGGTTTTTTTTTTTTTTTTTTTTTTTTTTTTTCCCATGCAGACGATATGATTAAAAAGCAAATATTTTAACATAACTTAGTGATCTGAGCTATTACTGAAATGTCCACAGTTTCACTCTTTTTTTTTTTCTCCTAGATTAAAGAAAACTTTAAAAATCTATTTGCTTTGACATATGACACAATATTTAAGAACTGAAATCATCAATTAAATCACACATCAGAAACATTTCCCTTTGGTAAAAAATATAGTGCTAGACGATGTACACTTTGAAATTGTTGTTAATGTTTAAAATGCAATCTGAAGTGCATATGTTATTTAAAAAAAAAAAAACATAAATTACAAATTTTAAAAGTTTATGAAAAAAACCAGCAGTCATTTCTTAGCAAAAGCATTTGCAGAGAAATGTGTCTTTGGGGTTTGTGGATATGCATAGTTTTCCAGCATGAAAGCTGAATATGTTAGTCTTTATTTTCTTTTTTTTTCCTGTTTAAAATTGAGTAGATCTAAAGGAAACAAGAGTCCTTTCAGGGTACCTGTAATAAAGTACCAAACGTGACATTCGCATGAAGGTAGCAAAAGCCTTTGGGTTGTCACTGAAAATAGAAAAGGTGAATGCTGACAAGATTTCAGATTTTTTTTTTTATTCTGGGGAATGAGGGAAACTGAAGTTAAAAATAAAGCCCTCGTATGGTCAACATGTTGGAGGAAATTCAAAGCCTCTCATAAAATAAACATATTTTAAGAAGTGTTTTGAATTTCACTGTGTAATTTCTGGCCAACAGAAATTACGGTTGTATCTTTGGAGGGACGTTGTGTCAGATCAGTGGTCATTATGTGAAAAAAATAAACTGCAACCTGGATGCCTTTAACCCCTTCAGCTGTAAAAACCTGGACTCCAAGGGGGACAGCTCTGCTACTGGAAAACTTTGCACTGCGGCGGTGCAATTCTAAAATATTTGGGTTTGATGTTATGGGAGATATGTGAAAAGTTCCTTGGGGAAAAAAAGTGAGTGCAAAGCTTCGCGCGCTTTGGCAAAGGGGTTTCATCAGCGGTTATTAAAAAATACAACAGTTTATGTCCCAAAAAAATAAAGGAAATTATCCAAAGCATGTGAATAAGCTGAAATATCCCAGCCTAGAGCATGCTGCAAGTTGTTCCTGGTTATATTTAGCTGTAACCTTTGGAGTCTGGAAGTCTGAGGGGAATATCTGCTGTGCCAGGTGAGGGTGGTGTGCGTGTCTGCAACACACCCTGGTGTAGCCAATGTGCCCCTTCTTTTCCAGCAGCATTATTAAGCAAAGCCGTCCATACTTCACCATGTTGTTACATGTGTCTGTCTGCTGATTATAAAATGTGTTAAACAGTATTTAAAAAACAAAAAAATGCAGAGCTGCGCTTTGATTTATTCAGCGAACAAAACATATGCTCGCTGTTCTGTTCTATGTAATTCATATGATCAATAAAATTTTCTTTAAAAAGAGCAACTTTGGCATTTAGAAGGATTATGCTGCTGAAGAAAAAAAAAAAATGTTTCCCTCTTGCTGCATGCAGGCAACCTCAAGGCTCTTGCATGGAAATAATTTTTTTGGCTGACTAATGTCTATTTTTGTGTATTTGTGATTTCTAATCCTCAGGATCGAGGCTGTGCATTGTGGCTGTTACCCGCTGTGTCCCAAAGCCTTGGTGTACCCAGAGATATTCCCAGGTAGCTGCTTTGTTGCTTATTCCTTCTGCTGAAACGTAATAACGTGATTCCTGCTAAAACACAAAGTTTGGGAATAAACTTGAGTGAAAGCAATTGTTTATTTGGCAAGCCAACATGTTAGTGTTAAGGCAAATTTTATGTGTTTTAATACATTAGACGAAGTTTATATTTGCCATCTGTTCTTTTAAGATAACAAAAAAGCAAGTTTTGAAATAGCATTCTTCATTGTTAGCATACACATCCCGTAATGATAGATTTTTGTTAGAAGGTCACTGATGCTGCAATGGTTTGCAGATTTTTTTTTTTTTTTTGATACACAGAAGAGGGGAAAAAAAAAAAAAGCCAGGCCTGAAAATCGCACCAAATTATTTAAACAATTTAATACCTAATAGTATGCAACTGCAGTACAGGATACACACTAATATAGTACCAGTTCTTCGAAAAATCTCATCACTAAATGTATCACATATGCATTGTGTTACATTAGAATAATGTATTTTAATCACCCAAAGGAGATGTCTAAACAGCACAACTACACAGTCTTATTTAGCATTAAACATCCTTGTGAGCTGAGGTAACCTTATAAAATCATGCTTAAATAATGTAAAACACGAGGCGGCACAGAGCAATATGCATTTTTAATTAGTAAAGTGACTAATATCGAGTGTGTGCTTTGAGGTTTTTGTTTCATTAAAAATGTATCTGTTTTTCCTGCAGCTGAATATCTGTATTCTACACCTGAACAGCTTTTTAAAAGGCTTCAGAATTTCTGCAAGAGACCAGATATTGTAAGGAGACATCTCTATAAGGTAGTTGTTTGGAATAGTTTTAGATGATATAATGCCATATTGAAGTACAAAGGGGAAAAAAAAAACCCTTAAAAAAAAACAACATTTAATTAACATACTAATGTTTAAAGGAAACATGCTAGGGAGGGATATTAGTCGTTACACTAACAAGGATTAATTAAACTAGATGCCAGTTGTATTAACCTAGGTCTTATGAAATACGTGCACTTAATGCATGCTACATGTTTTTTTTAATTTACTGTTTTCTAAAATGACTGTCCTTTACATTTGGACCCAAGAGGCTTATAAAAATGAACCTGGATTAATGCAACTCATTAGTTTAAAAGGAAAATAAAGGAAGGATCCTACAATTATACTAATGAGGATAAGCCTACCTTCCTATCCTAATTTAATCTTCAAAAAAATGCAGGTGACAGGTATCAGGTAAGATTTCTTTGGCTTCTGGAATGATTTGAGTGATTTTCATAATTAGGATTATTTTAATTCTTTGTTTTATAAAGTGTGTTGAGCATTAAAGTTTATTGGGAGTATAATTTACTGGTCTTTATCATGTCCCCTTTTTTGCAGTTCTTTCTGCAGAGAAAGTCTAGGTTCAGTGGCAAACTCTCCATTCAGGTTTTGCTCAAGTGTTCAATGCTAGGCCGACTTTCATGGTTTTAAATGGTGTATTTACACTGATGGGAGTTGTGCTTTTTTTTTTTTTTTAATTTGAATGTAGATGAAGCACTAAATTTTACATTATTCCAGTGAAGAGCCATTACTACAATGCTGCTTTCAGAAGAATAACTGCAGCTTTTTGCACGCTGCTTCGCACATTTACAGCAGGTTTTGACTTTTACTGTCCTGGCTCTGCCGTGGGCAGGTTGGATACACATCACCCCTGCACTACAGAGGTGTTTCAGCTTTTTAGCTTGTGAAAACCCCTGAATTCAGCTGAAAGACCTTAAAGGCTTGGGGGTGCATGGAAATACTCCTCGCTTTAACCCGTGCGACACAAACGCGGTTCTTGGGGCGCTCCCTCCTCCTTCCAGCCTCACTGTTAATGAGCAGGTCGAGTAATCTCCTCCTTAATTTGGAGTCTCCTGCTGCCAACAGACCCAGCCTCATGCCTCCACCTCCCTCCCTCCCTCTGAGACCAGAAAGTGTTGGGTCTTGCTGTGTCTCGTCTGCCTCTCCCCCTTGCTGCACACACATAGCAAGAGCAGTGAGGGCTTAGCCCACGCCTTGGCTTTTTTTGTGACCTAAAAATAGGCCTTTACATAATGATACATCAAAGATGATGTTGTTTCTGCAGGAAACAGTTAAACCTCAAGAAAAAAAAAAAAAAAAGAGAGAACCAAAAATGCAATTTAACACCCAATTTCAAGCTCATTATCTTTCATTGTCTATTAACTTGGCAATGGTTCAGAAGGTAGCTCATAATAGTTTAAAATGCTGACTGAACACTTCCAGTGTTCAGCATTACTTCTTGAGTCAATAGTATCGTAGAGTTAGGCATGGGGGCTTCAAAGGGAAAGCAGTCCTTAAGTGTTTACCTTGGCATTTCCCAATGCTTCAAGCTCAGCTAATGGTTGCATTCACATGGATCTTTCTCCCACATGGATCCCAGCTCCTGAACACAGAGCCAAGGCATGCAAAAAATACTGATATAAAATAGTACAGGTTGAAAATGTGTGTGCAAGCCTTATAGGCAAAATGCTGATTTGCTTGAAGGATTTTTTATCTTTTTTTAAGAATTCCTTGGGATGATTAGCAGTCATAAGCTGAAGGTGTTTATCCTGCCCCTCATGCATAGGGTTTGCAGATCTTCTGAGTGTCAGAGCTGAACCTCTGCAACAGGTAGTAATGGAGCTGAGTGAGGGATTGTTTTAAAATGAGGAAAGTAGAGGCTAATCCAGCACCTGTGAGCACCAGAGGAAATATCCCTGTTGTCTTTAATAAGCTTTGGATCAGCTCAGAGAATACTGTTAGAGTTGTCCTTTTGTGCCTACACCCACGTACACCTAGTTTTCCTTCACTGTGGGCCATGCACAAAACCTCCTGGGAAATGCTAGCTCAGAGCTTTGCTGTTAAGGTCATTGCAGCTGGAGTGATGCTGCTTTGTAAGGAGGCTGAACAGAGTGAAGTCCTGAAGGCTGCACAGCACTTGCACAGTATTTTCACTTATTTTTTTCAGATCACTATAATATTATCTCTGCATTAGTGGGCTAGAAAAGAGATCCCAGCACAAGAGTCAGTGTTAACCGGCTCCTTGTCTTTGAGAAATCATCCTGCCAAACTTTCTGCACTGAGTTTTATCAAGTATCTGTGACACTTTGGAAGTAGAAATGCTTTAAAAGCAAATAGTGCTTTTCTCTGCTGGTTGGAGATTCTGCTCCACAAGTTGGGAAGTAATCACCTTGGCTTATCCTTTTACATATTGTTGGGATTTTATTACTCAGGATATCTATAATAATTAGACAGTGGCTAATTAAACAGGCATTTATTCCTTCAGATGTCCTCAATGCTTGTGCTAACAAAATTAGTGGCAGAAAGGAGATAAATGGCAGCAGTGCAGTGGGCTTAGGGCTGGACATAGGGAACATCCCTGTGAAAATACACCGACCAAGGCATTAAACTGTAGTAGCTTAACTCCACGGAGCAGGTTCCTGCTGGCAGACTTTTAAAAATGTCCATAATGTAAGCACCTATGAAAACCTTTCCAGATGATGTATTGCTCACCCTGAGTATTCACACAGCACTCAGGGCTGGCTCATCTGCATTTCAGCCTTGCCTTCTGCCAGTTATTAGCAGAAGACTGAGATGAGAGGGAAGCAAATCTCATTTGTTATCAATTATTTGTTCTGTTCCAGTTTCATGGAATCAAACTCTAGCTCTGGGTGGTTTTGGTTGCCAAGGTAAGCAGAGGAATGAAGCAAGTAACAGCAACAGGGCATTGGTCAGGGCACACCATGGGATCTGTTAGTGCCTTATCTAGTAGACTGAAAATTAAAATAAATAAAATAAAATAGGGCAAAACAATTGTTTCTGCTTTATTTTCTTAAAGTTTACCTTTTAGTTTCCTCACTTGAGTTTCTTAATTTAAAACAGCATGTATAAAGAGTATACAGTGGAAAGGGACAAGAAGAGTTGCCAAAAGCCAGGCATGGAAGGAGCTGACAACTTTAAATAATCTCTCCCAGCCCTCCCAGCTGAATGAGTGCTGGTTGACATGCTGTCAGCTTCAGTTCCTACAGAAAAATCCTACTCTCACTCATGCTTGTTTAATGGAGAAAAGAATTTGGCCCACTTTCTGACATTCATCTTCTCATTTCCATCACACTACAGAAGCTCACCTGCCTATGAAAAGACACATGGCGTGATTTTTTTTCTTTCTGACACCACTGTAGAAGGAAGTCTGGTGAATTCAAAGGGATTAAACTGCTGTAAAATCAAATTAAGATCCCAGTTAGACCATAGACATCTGAATTGTTTCCAGTCTCAGGATTTGGCTGTATAGGGCAGTTCTAACAAAACTTTTTTTTTCTTCTTTTTCTTTCCTTTTCTTTTTTCTCTGATTTCACATAAAGCAGTATCTTGGGTATTTCAGGGAAATACCCAAGATAGAAGGAAAGCTGCTTTCCTTGTAGAAGGAAAACTGCTCCTGGTCCAGCTTTCATATTTAGGCAAAGTGAGGGAAACAGCAGGAGGCATTCTCAGTGCAATATGCAGGGCATTGGGCACGTGGGGATGCAGGGGAGCCTGATGCCAGATGTCCCATCAGCCACTCAGCTCTGTTGTTCACAGTTCCTGTGCAGGCTATGTGAGAGCCAGGGATGGTGCCTCTGCCTTTATCTTTACCCAATCCCCAGCAAAACCCCACTGGAAATTCATTTTTCCATAAGCAGCCTGATCTAGTGGAAGGTGTCCTTGCCCATGGCAGGGGCTTGGAATGAGATGGTTTTTAAGAGTCTTTCCAACCCAAACCATTCCATGATTCTATGATTTGTTTATGATGGTGTTTAAATAATTTCCTTAATTAGCTGAGGTTTTCCCCACCTTCAGTTGTGTCGAGTGTTCTGGAGTTGGTCGCTTGGAAGCAGGAGCTCCCCATCCATTTTTATTGTGCCATCCATTATTTTATAAACATTTGTCAAACATTTACAGTATCCCAGTCCTTTCAGTCTCTCCTTGTGAATGTTATTCCATGTTTATATTCTAATCTTTCATCATTCAAGCCGTTCTGATGCTTGAGAGCTGTTTTTGTGCTGGTGTGATCATTGCTTTAGAGAATTCTGGGACGTGCCATCAGTTTATGTGATGTTGTCTAGTACTCTGATAATTCCCAACCTGTTCCTTATGGAGCCAATCCTACTGTTTACTTTTTAATGGTGAATGTATATTGAGCAGATGTTTGCTTACAGTGTTCTCCAGATCTTTTGTCCCGGGCTGATAAAGTTAATTCAGAGCTTTATAGGGTATGCAAATAGTGCAAGTATTCCCATCCATCCTGCTGGCTTTCTGTTCTCTAGCAGAGCACATTTGCAGAGTTAAAAAAGAAGGAATTGTATTGAATTTCTGCTTTTACCTGTCTAGCATTAGGTGCAGGTCAGAAGGAGGTTAGAAACACAAATGAGAAGCTTGTATTTGCTTCTTGAGCTGCTCGGTTTCCCATGAACGTGATTTAACATGGTTTCAGAGGTGGGTTAGATCTGCTTCTCAGAGTCAGTGGGGGAAGGTTACAGGAACTCTGGAGTGCAGAGCTCTGTGTCCATTCTCTCTCCCATCTCTGTCCAATGCTTAGGCATGTGATCCTAAGGAAAATATGTAAAGCATAAGGATTTTTTTTTATGTTAAATAAAACTTCCATTACATATTTGGAGCACAGAATCACAGACTAGTTAAGGAAGGTGCCTCTGGAGGTCACCAGCCCAGCCTCTGCTCAAAGCAGAGCCAGTTTCAAAGTAGGATCTGACTTCAAACTTGGATTAAGTTGCTCAGGATCACATCCAGGTTAAACTCAAGTCTTGACACTTTCCATTCCCTGTGTGTGGCTGATACAATCAAACCCCTGTCTAGCTTAAGAGTTTGCGCAGGTGGGAGGGTGTGCTGGACTGTGGGACACAGTTTAAGCATTTTGGGTGACCCTTAGGTCTTCAAGTAACTGTGGTAGAGGGAGGTCAGCCTGGCTAACATGGATCCTCACTGTGGAAGTAATGAGATGGCAGGAAGGGAGTTGCAGTTGCCTAATTTTGGGATCCAGCTGTAGATAAATGGATATATGGGCAGATTTATAGGTGTGTAGGTGGCCTGCACCTGATCTTCTCTCTGGGCTTATCTTGCTCTTGTCTCTTTGAGATAAAATATCCAGGAGACTCCAGCTCTCTGAAAATCATAGAATCATGGAAATATTTAGGTTGGGAAAGACCCTTAAAATCATTGAGTCCAACCATTGATCCAACATTTCCATGATCACCATGTCCCCAAATATTGGTCTGTAGCTCACAGCACTTGGCTGCACTTGCAGAGTAGGAATAAAGCAGTTATGGGGGCAACTTTCAGCACAAACACCAGGACTTGGAACTTTTCATTCTGACAGTATTAGATAGCTTCCAGGGGAGTTTCAGAGAGCAAATGAAAACTGGCAGATGAGCCACAGCCACTTCAAAACAGTAGATGGAGAAATGGGTCAAAGTTGCAAAAAGCATGAAAACTTCTTTTTTTTCCCCAGTACAGTTTATTCAAATTACCTTGGGGAAAAAAGCAGGAAACTGTTTTCCCACTGTTACAGTCACTCAGTGTGTTCTGAGCCATCCTGTGCAAGGTACTGCATAGATTTGCATTGAAAATTTGATGGTTTTTGTTTAAAGACAGCAAGAATGAGGTGAGTTTTAAAACTGCCAATATAAGAAACTGCAGAACAGACCAGTTTGGTCAAAGAAATACTGTTACCCTGCTGAGATGTGTTAAATAGCTCTGCCTTGGGCCTCACAGTGCACCCAATTCATGTAAAGCAATGGTGGGTTTGGATGCTGGTCTCCTAAAGTGCTTGGAGTTTGAAAATTGAACTCCAAAAATAATTGCTGCAAATTGCTTTCCACCTTGATTCTTCCCCCTTACTCATTTGCAGAGTGAAGGAGCTGGATCACAGAGTAGATCTGACCCAATACAGGTTGGCTCTGTAAATCATTCCACTCTTGCCTGCCAAATCTCAGGTTTTGTGTGGAAAATTAAATCTTAATTTTGTTAAGGCGATTTTTTTTAAAAGTGCAGAAGATCTACACTAAATCCATACTGTGTGCTTGAACTTGAGCTGTCCTGGAAGAGCCAGTCTGAATGGATAAAAACTCTTATTAAATTCTAAAGGTTAACTCTGAAGTCTAATGATGGCAGAGTAGATACTAAGTGCTTCAGTTCTGATCTTAGGACACTAGAAACAAGTTGATTATTTAATGAAAAATACTGTTCTGCTACTGTCATTATGCTGTTTGCTCTTTATGGGAAGATGCTGCTTTATGTGAAAACTTTGCTTCTTTTGATTCCCACATATTTAGGAACTGTTGGTGAAAAGACAGTGATGGAATTTTATTCCTTGAAAAAATGAATTTCCAGATCTTTGCATAGTTATCACTCCTCAAAAAAAAAAAAAAAAAAAAAAAAGATTATTCTCAAGTAAAGCCCAGAGTGTTGATGGTCTAGCAGAGCTAGGCCCTGCTCCTGCTGGCTTGTGGTTCTGACATGTCTGAAGGTGAGAGGGGCTCATTGATCCCTGAGGGTGTTCAAACCTTGACATGTCTACTGAGACCACCAAAAAGGCAGAGGGAGTGAACAACCTGGGCCTCGTGACCAGCTTACCTGTCTGGAAAAAAACCAAAACCCTGAATTAGCCCTGTTTTTAAATAACACCACAAAAGTGTTCTTTGACCAAGTGTCTTCCACCCCTCCTGAAATCCTCGGTGCATTTCGTGTCCCAGCCTCTAACAGGGTTCCGTGTGCTTCTCTCTTGTGCTTCCTCGCAGGGCGAGACGGCCGGGTTTTCTTGGGCAGCGCTCGGCAGTAAATTCAGGTCTCTGCTCGCAGCAGAACCGAGGGAAGATTTGTGACAGATGGGGCTAAGTCACAAACTTGCAGCCTCAGGCAGAATTGTGGAAGTTTCCAGAGTGTGCCCATATTTACCTGATCAGAGAGAAAAGAAAATCTGCAGAGGAAGCCGAGCCTGGCTGCTTGTCATAGCTGACACAGAGCCATCTGCCACAAACCTGTGGCGGCTTCAGATCTCCAATCCCTGCCACCACCCCAGCTCAAATTAAATACAGATTCTTAGAGACGTTATGATGGTTACACATGTCCTCGGCATCACATGCAGGAGACTGTTCAAAAAAAATATGTGGCCTGTTGTGTAACCGCACTCATGTATCCCATATGTGGTGCCACATTGAATTTCCGGTTGAATCTGTTTTTATCCTTTGTACTGGATGACATGGTGCCTGAATTCTTTCTTTTCGCCGACACGATGGCAGCCAAGCTGCAGCTTCAAACGCTCACACTTGGCTGAGTTTCTACCTAGGTTGCCAGGTTATCATTGGAGCCTTATTGTGTCCTCAAAGGGCCACAGGGCCTGAAAGGAGGATCCGAATGCTGCCGGACTAATTGGGCAGCCATCTCCGGGTTGTTGGGAGGCAAAGGGCTGCTTGAGCACTTCTCTCTCTTTTTCTCTTCTTTTTTTTTTTTTTTTTTTTTTTTTTTTTTTATTGCAAATTAATGACTCTCTGGCAAAGGGGTTTTTAAGTGAAGGTATTAATAAGGGGTCTGGCAGGTAATCCCATGATTCGTGGAGTTACATTTGCATTTAATTAATCTTAAAGAAAGCTGAAAGATAAACAGCTGTAATTCAAACTAGCATGGGAAATATGCTACGTGGTGCCATCTATCCGATAAAATGAAAGCCGAGACACTTGTTTTATTTCTCTCAAGGATGGAGAACAAACAGATAACAATCAAAATACTTCCAATAAAAACCAGTAGTTTAAATGTAATGGCAGTTCATCAAGAATCTTTGCATCCAGTTGCAAATACAGTCTTTTCAAGATAAATCACTTATGATTCCAGCAGTCAAGCCGCAATATTTGTTGATGTAAAATGTTTTGAAGATGTAGATTGTACAATAAATTTTTAATAAAGTGCCCACTGCAATTTTTAATTAGCATATCTCATTCATGTATAAGTGTGTACATCTATCTGTATGTTTATCACCATGCATATCCTTGTGTCAGAGTCAATGAATGCAATTGTGTCTTTATCTGATGAAGTAGAATTTGGTTTGCGAGCGATAATAAAACCTTATGGCAATTCCAAGATTTTCATCTCTGCTCTGGGAAGAAGCAGGAAGAGGACTCTGGGTAAGGTGTTACGACATGAAGGATCCTGGTAAGGATTGTCTTTGCAGACAGGTGTGGTCTCAGCTTCCCTTGGATCTGGCAGGGCAGCTCCTCTCCCAGGAAGGGGTGAAAGGTACAGGCTGGTCCCCCTCCCCACGAGTGTCTTTGTGACTTTTGACACCATCAAGAAGCTGAAATGTCATTTTTCAGTATGAGAGAGCATGTGTTGCTTCTTGTTAAAATTACCCCATAAAGCAATCAGAAACAACCCAGGCAGACCCAGTGGAAAGTGTTTGGTTGTTCTCCTAGCACTGCAGAGTTGTAATTTTACAGTTATCATCTCTCTGTATGCAGGTTCCTCCTTCTTTCTGCTCAGCCAAAGCCCAGCTTGGCTTTAGGTACAGCTTATGGTTGGGTGGATGTGGTCTTCCCAAGAGTGTAGGTCTGGTGGTCATCCTTGGAAGACTCAAGGAACAGGACTGTCTTGCACTCCTACCAGAGTGTACCATAGATGTTCACCAATGTCATCACACCTTGCACCATCCAATTGGAATATTTTTGGCTTTACTGCTGGGGAAACTGAGGCATGGGGCAGTTGTAGCAAACTGCTTCAAGTATCACAGTGAGTCATTCTCCAAACCAATAAAAGGGGAAGAGGAGATGCAGTAATGCTGCACTCGGGCTTGTGGTGAGCAGACTCAAAACATCAAAGCTGTGTGGTTTGCACTTAAAGGCTCCTGCTGTCCTCAGGGCACACCCTCATCAGCCCCACGGCCAGAGGAGGTCTCACCCAGCTCCTTGGTGGGGTGCAGCTCTGCCCTGCTGAACTTACTGATGGTGATTCTTCAACCATGCCAGCTCTGTCTGCTGAGCAAGGCTTCGTCTTGGTGGAAAATTTTTCCCTTCTTATGAACCCTTGCAAGTAACGTTTTATAATAGAAGCTCTGTGAGGAGTTTAATTGCAGGGTAATAAATAGCAATGCTGTGTTATCTCCCGATATTTCTTTACATTCTTAGCAAAGATGCACAGCTGCTCTGGAGCAAGGATCCCTAGAAGTGTTCAAGGCTGAATTGGACCGGGCTTGGAGCAGCTTGGTTTGGTGGAAGGTGTCCCTTCTCATAGTGGGGGATTGGAACTAGATGAGCTTAAAGGTCCCTTCCAACCCAAACCATTCTGATTCCATGTCCTTACCACATCACAGGATGTGTCAGGGGCCACCCTGGCCTGTTTGAGGTCCTCAGTCAGGAGAGTGATGGAAGACTGCCAGGTAGCCAGAGGTGATACTTACAGGACTTCCAGGTAGTCAGAGATGAAGTTTCCCCCAGAGAGTGTCCCTTCAGCACTGCAGACTGAAACAATCTACGGAGTTTTGTCTCTCAGTTTCAGCAGGGGAAACGAGAGTGTCACCCCGTGCTGCTTCATTTCAGTCCCTCATTCAGAAGGTCAGAGGGACAAATTGGGATCTCCGTCCCGTTGTTCCTACACACATGAGTAAGTGGTGAATGCAGACACCTAATCCTGTGAGTAGAGCAGGAGAATTGAACCTTGACTTACTTTCATGTTTATTGATGTTTCACCTGCATTGACACAGCGGCGCCAAGGCTTTGAGACAAGTTTCAGTGCAGAGTCAGACCTGGGTTTCCCCGACTCTGTGCCAGCCTCAGCCTGACCAGACAGCTCCTCCTGCATCAGTAACAGGCCAGGCACCTAATCCTGCAATCCTTTTGTCCTAGCATTTGAGATCACAGGAAACACAGGTTTATTCCACATGAGAATTGTCTTTTTCCTTATAATAGAAAAGAAATTCCTTAAACAATTAGGGAATTCTGTAGCAAAGCATTTCCAGCATTCCTAGCCCCACTCTGGTGCTGCAGGCACAGCAAGGAGCTGTGGCACGGACCAGCTTCCATCCCTGTTTGCAGCACTGAGACCTCTGCCTCAGCTCAAAGCTGTTCTGAATTAGGTGGTTAGATTTTTCTAATTGCGTTTTTAAACACCGAGCCAGCAGTTCATTAGAAATCACAGAGCAAATTCTGCTTCTCTATTACACCAATATAAATCTTGAATGAATTTATATCAGGATAACTGGGAGGGTAGAATGTACCTCCCATCTTGTTCCTCAGATTATTAAAAGTTAAAGGGCCTTGAAAATTAAATTCACCTTTCCCTGTTCAAGCTGTTTACTCTGTTTTTTATTCCAGAAAGGACAGTTGAAAATAATTAACCAACCTCCTTTCTGCTTATAGGCACTTTTAAGTGGGGTTCTCATGTACTAGCCCGGGACTAGTTTGTGTGGAAAAGACCAGAGGGCATTTTCTTTCAAACAAATTGTTTTCATGGGAATAATTTCCCAGAGAATTATATTAAAACCTTTCTGCAAATCCTTGATTTTTGAAGAAAAAAAAAATTCCTCTTCTATATCCTTGATCTGGGGGACTTGGTGGTGTATTTTCAGTTATAAATGAGCACCTAATGAAAGTCCTTCAGGATTTTACCTTCTAACAGGCTAACCTTATTTAACCAGAATACTTCTTAGCGAGGCTAAGAAATTTTCTTGCAGGAAAATTTTGCCTCTGAGTTACCAACCCTTGTAAATAAGGTTTTATAATAGAAACACTGATAGAACTTTAATTACAGGGCAATAAATAGCATCGCTGCCTAATCTTCTGATATTTCTTTGGATTCTTAGCGGAGATTCGCAGCTGTTGCTGGAAGCTGATGATCAGGGGCTGTCGGGGTTGGAGGTTGTTCCCCCCCACCCCGCGGAAGCAGCAGCGGCAGCAGCGAGCGCGGAGCGGGAGGAGGCTGCGGGACGCTGCCGGGGAGCGACGGGGGCAGCCAGGAAACAGGGGAGGGGAGTGGGGGCAATCGGCTCCTTGGCACCGAATATCCCACCCGCGGAAAAGGTTTTCCCGTCCCGGTGAATGGCCGAGAGGGTGGAGGTGCGGGCAAGCCAGGTTAAACGAGGCCAGTGGAGGCTGTAATGGTAAAAATAATGAATAATAATAATCATGACAATTACAATCACGCGAGGGGCTTGAGCCGGGGGCGATCGCTGTCGGGGCAGCCCCGCGGTGCCCTCCGCTCATCCCGGCGCATCCCGGCGCGGCGCTGCGGGCGGAGCGGAGCGCAGCTTCCCCGGGAAGCGGGAGACGGACACGCCGCCCGCCACTTTCATCATCGACATTATCGATAATAAAAATATTCTTCTGAAAATCCGATTCTTCTGTAGTATTGCTCTACAGAGACAGCAGAGAGAAAGGCTCCCCCTCCCTTGCACGCCGTGGCTTTTCCGCGGGTGCGGAGCGGCCGCCCGTGATGCGCAGCCTTCCCCCAGCCCTGCGCGCCTCCGGCCGCCCGTCCCCGGCTCTCCTGCGGTTCCTCCTGTAAAAACACAACCCCAAAAAACACCAAGCGAACAAAAAAATACCCCCAAGCCCCCGAAAGAAATCCCGGGCAAGGAGCGCGGCGCTGGGGAGGGATGGGAGGGATGCGTGCGAGGGGCTTAACCCTTGGAGCTTTGAAGGCAAAACAAGGAAATACGTTGGAAAGGCATGTCTGTAAACAATGATAATTAGCCTTTTCAAAAATCATAACACTGATTAAAATCTCGGATTCATTATTTATTCATCACAGAACCTCTTTGCAGACCTGGGAATAGTGATTAAAACCTAAGTGCTTCTCAATTTTGCACAGCTCGAGAGGAGCCTAAAAAGGGGTTAAAATGGAAAGGAAAGAGGAAACCAAGCAAACAGAATTCTTCTTTTAAGAACCAATACTTTCTTCTTCCCTTACTGGCAGGAATACTCTTATTCCCCCAAATTTTGGTATTATGAAAATGTTTCTCATACTAAGTACAAGTGTTAGACTGAATCCAGTTGGTACTAAAATTGCAAACACACTTTCACTCCTAGAAAAGCCAACAGAAAGGAACTTCTTTTAACTCCATAATAGCAGGTTACAGAGTAAATGAACAACTGATGGTCAACTGGCCAATTATGGTATAAATATCCGTTGTTTACAGCGAGGTGTTAAATGAGCCTTTCGAGCACAAAGGATCAGACTGTCTAAGCTACAATTTGTGCTTCATCCCATTATATCTCCCCGAAAAAGGCCCGTGCCGTTGTAGGTAATGTGCGCTCAGAACATATTTCTCTCTGTTGATTTTAGTTTGCTTTAATTCAATACACACTCTTGTTTACTTTTTAAAATTTAAATAAATGTCAGCATTGTATAATTTCTATGTTAACAAAGCAGTGAGCAAAATCCCTTGTATGTTTATAAAATATTATTGTTTAATTCACATAGTTTAGGAATTCCAAATGTTGAGAATAGGAAGGAGGCCAAATACCATCTGTTTATAACTATGATGCATCATCATATGTGTACTTTAAAAAAGAAGAAGGGAAAAAAAAAAAAAAAAAGCTTGGTCAATCATGCCACTGTTCTATCTGTTAGGAATATAGTGAGGATTTAAAATCTCTCTGTGCCATCCACAGGAAATTTTAGCGTGGTTTAATTCTGAGCAGGGATGTTACAGGAGTTGCTCAGGTCTGTGTTCCTGTCAGAAAAGCTGCAGGAAACACTCACGTGCCCCAACCATTGCAGGCACGAATTCAATCACTTTCTCCCAGCCTCAATATTCCCCACTTCTAGAGACCGAGAAGCAAAACCTGAGAGATTTATTTAAACCCCTTTGTAGATTCTGGGGGGAGAGGGGAGGTGTGGGTGCATCTGGGGCTTGGTTTCCGAGCACTTCATACGTTTGTGTGCCCGTGTTTTTAAGGACAGAAGGAAAGCGTGAGGATTTTGTAGCCTGTCTTGCAAAACACAGGCTACAGACTATCATTCAGCTCATTCTGCAAATAGCTTAAAAATAAAAAACCAAACAACCCTCTGTCAAATGTTAGTAGTTTTAGGTCCAAGTTAAAATAGGTCCTCGTTAAAAATAATACATTCCATACTACGGAGTGGTACGGAACGTGCATTTTAAAGAGAAGGTAGTCTGCAGGCTTAAAAACAAAGAGAGTGTCTCCAAGTTAAGTAGATAAGAAGATTTTTTTTTTTCCAAACCCAAGTTAATTAGCTGGTACGTCAAGCCTCATAGATGTCTTCCTACCTTTCAAGGGCTGAAGAATCCCCAGTAAATGTACTTAAACTTCCTAGTGAGGGCCAGTGAGATGAATGCAGAGATTAGGGCGAGTATTACCGTGCCTTCTCAGTGCATCCCAGCTGCAGTTCATCCTACTATTGATAATGATGCTTGGAGTTACTGAGGTGGTTTCTGAAACTCACATATGGGGTCCTTTCCCCAAGGATGAGGAATAATAGCGGCACTCAGGTGGTACGGGGAGGGTAAGCACAGATTTGCAGTTGTCTTTGCCTGGTGCGTAGTGACTTTTCAGTCATGCTGATTTAATAAAGGGAGAGGTGCATTCAGGACAAGAGCTGTAATTCTCTGGTACAGTGTTTGATTTGTGTTAACAAACAGGAGGGGGAAAAAAAAAAGCACAGGTGAAAGGAAAAAAAAAAGTCTGGGCTTGCTGGAAGGCAGCCCTGGCAGAACGCTGGTGCAGTATGAAACGTTTTGTGGCCAAACTCTCAGCAATTTCTGTAATACCACAATTTAGCATACTGTACACTGCACTGAAATGCCTAGGACTTTGTTTTTGAACTTCTTCCTTTCTACTGTTACACTTAACTTGCCGCATCTTGAATTACTTAGCTACACCCAGATAGAAAGTTACCGTTTCTTTAGCTCTACACACTGCGCTGGGCTCTTAGTGCTAAAAACTGTCCATCAGAGTGGAAAAGCCTTTCCAGCCCTTTCCTCTATATTTCCCAGCTTTTAGCATAACCTTCTGAGATGGTTTATTATTTTAAAAGACTTTAATATTTTTAATTAAGAAAAGGAAATGCCTTACACACCTCTCTTAAGTAATCTTTTTGGAGCTGGATACATCAGCAGGGATAATTTGCTACCATGCCATGAGCTTAATCTGCTCACACTGACATTACAGGAGTGAGAAACAGGACAAAAGGCACCTTCTGTCACTGCAGTTTGCAAAAATATTCATAAATGTAAAATGTATACAATCCCAGCTTGAAAAAAAACCTGGTGCCAGCTCCACACAGCCAGGCATGCATTCCTGTGTATTACTTCCTATTTTCCATGGCTATGTGATCCTGGGTTTCCCAAGCTGAGATAGCAATCAAGGGGGGAGATTGTCCATTTGTGATGTGCATACCTGTCCACGAGGAATTCTGGGGACCCCTCATGCTCGTTTATCACTTGATTTTTACACACTGGAGTAGTTTCATGAGATGCCCTGCAAGGCTGCTCTGAAGGTTGCTCAGTGCCATGTTCACTGCATGCTTGGTTTTGTGCTGTTCCTGGGCACTCTGGGTCAGTGCAGGGAGATGGGCATTTGGAATCATGCCCCAGCACAGGTATAAATCCTTTGTAAAGAGCTGTGGTTGAGGCTGGATGTCTGGGAGGTGGGTAGCCATCGGTCCCTGGGTCTTGCTTCTGTGTCTGAGGCAGGGCTGTGTTGTGTCAGGGCTGCAAACAAAACTGCACCAGGCATGGAGCACATGGTAATTCACAAGGAGAATGTGTTCTCCTGGTCATCACACTAACTTCTTGTATCCTTTTGGGGTCTGAACACCTTGTGCTCCCCCTCAGCAGAGGTAACTGAGGGCATTGATCATCTCACAAGCTCCTGGGCGTTAGCATTTAACCATCCTATAATTTGTTTTTTAAGTGAAAGCAGGGAGATTAATAAACTTAATCTAGCATTCACACATATTTGAGGACAGCTGACCTCTGCCCTCTAGAGACCCAGGCTCATTTAAGAATCTGCATCTGAGAGAGCCCCTACAGTTGTCCTGTTGCAGCCAGTCCTGTCCCCCATGGGCTGCAGAGCGTCACCCTCACTGTCTGCAGAAGGAGCAGTGGTGACAAGGAATTTGCTGCTTTTTATTTATGTCTCCCTCCTCTAGAAGGGTCAGTGTTAGCAAACACAGCTCCCTCCTTCAAGACAGCAGCTCTCCTGGGGATTGGAACAGCAAAAGTAAAATCTTGGTCAAAAATGAGTCAATCTTTCAATTTGTTTGCATATAGGAGAGAAATAAAAAAAAAAAAAATCTGACCAAAAAAAAAAAAAAAGGAAGAAAAAGGGAAGCAGTAATGTCAGGTCTGTTTTGGGGGCTGACTTTTGCAACTTTTGGCATTACCTTACAAAATTCCCAGATTGGGAAAGCCTTTCATGTTGGAGCATTCAGCCAACGGAAGTGCTGCCTCAAACGGTAAAGCATTATCTGTGGATTTCTTTGCACATTCCCCGTCCTGCAATTCTTGGGGAAAAAAAAAAAACTTGGATAGGAGTAGTTTGTCAATGCTATTAATAGATATGTTTAATGCAGAAGTGTGCAACGTGATGAACAGCCTTGGCAGGAACCATATCCAGCCTGATTGTATTGTAATACTGTTTGATGCAGCAGTGTGTTTGATCAGTTACAAGTGATGAGTATCATATCACATCAAACAATTTAATACAGTCTCATTGTATGGAATTATGGCTGCTGTCAATCAGCATGTGGCCTATTCCTTACAGATCTGTCTTTGGGAGCTGGAATACTGTGGTAGATTCATGTGCATTAATAAATAAAGTGCTGCTGAAATTCCATACAGACCTGTTGAGGTTTTTGTTTCTCTTTCATGGCCTCTTTATTTTTTATTGCATTTTCAAGATCTTTTGTCACTCTCTTCTTTTTGAATGCTGTGTGGAGGTGAATTCACCTGGTCAACAGGAGCCAGGGTGGGGCTGGCACACTTTGAAGAATGCTTGGAAAACATCTAGCAAACACATACATATATGAGAGTTGTGAATTTTGTTTTTCTGTGAATAGCAGCCTGAGCATAAATCCACTGAACTTGTTTTCAGCTGAAGCTTCACAGAGTCTCTTTTCTTGGCTTCCTCAGGGGGAGGAGAGGCTATCTATTAAAAATGCATATGTTTTGTCTTACTGCTTGGCGCACCTCGCTTGATAACCCCCTACTTTGGTTTGGGGATGGCACTCTTTGAACTTAAAGTCTCTTCCTTAGGACTGATATATTCAAGGTGCTGGAGGGGAAGCCTATGTCAGATGAAAGATATGTATGTAAATAACGGTGTAGAGGTGGGGTTTAAGGCTTCACCCATTTTACTATCAGTTTCAGACATATGCTGCTCTGCTGCTGGCTTGCCTTGCTCCCACTCCCTAACACAGAGCATGGTTTTTAATGAAGTCATACTCTGCTGCCTACAAATATGGGGTCATGCTACACTTGTGCAGGAGTGGTGATTTCAGTAATGTTGCTTATTGTGGTCAAAGAGGGCAGAAGATTGCCTTTTTTTGCATCATGTGGCTCTGGGGTTTTGGAGCCTGCACAGACAAATTGATTGCATTGCAGTAGGGCCACACATTCAGAGAATGGAGGTGTCATGCTGGAAAGCCAAATTTCAGCTGCTGATTAATCAATGTAATGACTGTAAGTTTTCCCACCTTTTGCTACTGTCTCAGCCTGCAGATCCAAATTAGACTGGTGCTTGAAAGGGAAACCTCAGAAGAGGTTTTTGTAGAAGCTAAAGGAAGTGGTTCTTGGCTTAATAAATGGCATGTTTCCTTCTACATCAAAAATTATCCTTGGGGAAAAAACAAGGCCTGGTGAAAGATAGGGACAGGAATAAGGATAGCTGCATTTAAGAGATGTTTGTGTTTGACTTTGGGATGGTGACTGGGTTTGAGCTCACCTCGAGGTTGGGGGGTTGCAGCCTGGCTTTCCCTGGCACAGATTTCCCAGCACTGATGGATCAGTGGGAGCAGTCAGGGCTGTGGCATGGTCAGGAGGGAGCTTAGCATTATGTAACTCCAACAACCTGAACTCAGAGTCATCCATATAAAGCAAATAGATAAAGACCCAGCTTGTTCCTGTAACATCATCCACCTGATAAATCCTGAGCACTGCTCAGCCAGGTATTTCCTCTGCCTCCTAATCCAAGCAAGATAGGCAAAACCCCATATGCTCTAGTTTCCATATAGGAAAGGGTTGTCCCGGTACACAAATCATTCTGGAATCTTACTATTTTTATGGATTATAAACTGGCCACAATGACACCCTTGCAGATGGAACTGATTAATTGAGAGCCAAAGAGCCCCATGGTGTCTGACAGCCTGGGCCTTATTGTGCAAGGTGATGCAAAGACAGCGAGGGTAAAACAATATTTATAAGGGTCTTTATAGCAAAATTGTTTTGCTCCAGAGCTGGCGTGTTACATGGCTGCTAATGACACTCCAGGATCACAGAGCACCTGAAGTGGAGCATGTCCTACCCTGGTTTATCTCATGTCTGGCATTAATTGGCCATGGCTCTGTCTGAGACCGTGATCCAGTCAAATCCTGTAGGCCACGCAGGTCTGGGTGGTATTTAGATCAGAAAACTCATCCAAGCAAGAGGAGCATTGGTTTGCCACTAATCCACAGGAGAGCAGTACCTCCACAAGGTTATTTGTAGATTATAAGGCCAAGAAAGGACTATTTGGATCATCTGGTGTCACGTGTATAACACAAGCCATATGACTTCCCTCAATTAATTCCTGTTTGAACCAGAAAACCTCATCCTCTACTGGTCTAAAAATTGCCAGCCATGCAGAAGCCACCACAACCTTTGATATTATTAGATGCGGTGTTTTCAGAGAGATTTTCTCTCCAGCAAAGGGTCAAATGTGACATTTATCTCCTGTGATTATTAGATACTTGTTGCTAGGGCAAGAATGTGAGTCACAGCACTGAGACTGAGGTTCCCAATATCTTTCACCTGGGTTTTTCTTGTGGTATTATCTCCATCTGAAATCCTTCATTTTGCCATTTTTCTGTGCCTTCTAATGCAAAGAGCAGTTCTTTGTAAGCCACCACAGGGATTTAGTGCACAGAGCAATGGTTTGCTGATAAATAGTGGTCCCTGCACGTATTTGGTGGAGTCCACCCAAAATCACCAGGAATGCCATTGCTAAAATGATAACCATACCTACAGTTAAGAGGCTTTGATTTGATCTGCATTTTAAGGGTTTTAACAAAATAAAATAAAATAAAATAAAATAAAATAAAATAAAATAAAATAAAATAAAATAAAATAAAATAAAATAAAATAAAATAAAATAATAAAATAATTGCCACTAGTGTAGGTTGTGAAACCATTGCTTCTTGCTGGGATGAAAGGCACCATATGTGAAACACGTTGCTGATTTCTTATCTCTAGAAAAATATTAAAGTGTAGAGGGACAGAATGATTTGTTTCTGCTGAAGGGGCAGTGTTTCATGGGTTTAGAGAATGAGGGTGGGTCCCATTCCCTCACTATATGCAACCTAAATCAGCGCTGCCAAACTGAAATCTCAGAATTTAGTTATAAAGGTTTTTTATGAAAGTATCTTTTATATATTTTTATAAAAGGAAAGGTTTTTTATAAAAGGAATTTAAAAAAAAAAACAAGCCATAGAACATGACTTTTTGCAGGCATTCACCCTCATTTGAATCACACATATCTCCCTCCTCTGGTGCACAGCCTATGGAGTTGTGAGGGAAATATTATTTCTCAAACAGTGAAATGTGCTTCCTAGCTAAGGAGATGGCCACATCTCCCTTATGATAATAATAATAAAAAGCCTCACAGACCAGCAAAATTCATCCCCTCCTTTCCTTTCCTGGAGGATAGAGGGAGGAAAATTCTCAGTGAATGTTTATTGTGAGGACAGTGAGCTGTGGGACAAGAGGACCCTTCCTCCCACGGGTCCAGAGCATCCAGCACCCAAGTGACCCCACCCTGGGTGAAGTGAGGGACCTCCAGCCATGTCCCCCAGGGACACAGTCCTGCCCTGCTCATAGGATGCTCAGGACACAGCTTGCTTTGAGGAAATGCTGCCCCATCCCCTGTGTGGGTGTCCAACAGGAGATCTCCGAGCATCTCACCCAGAGGAAGATCTGACAGGGCTTTCCCAGCAAAAATGGTTCCATGTGATTCTCCATCTTCCCTTTCCTGCCCTCCTGCCTCCGGTGCAGGACCCCCAACGAGTTAAAAGTGTAAGAGCTGCTCGGAAAGAGGTCAGCTAATAAATGATATCGAAATCCCAGTCCCAGATTTTCTGTTTCCAACATGCGGTGCAGCTAACACTGTGACACTTTGGCAAGATGATGGAGAAAAATCCCGTGCCAGCTGACTGATGAGCACCCATCTTTTTTAATTAATTGGGTTGAAAAATGTCTTGTGTCAGTTTGAATGTGGGGGCTCTTTGGGCTGTGTTTTTCTGGTTACTTGTATAGATACATCTAACTGCAGATTTGAGGGCCCAGCGTGAGGCCTCATAAATGATAAAAATATGTATATATTAGAATTATACACACACACACACACACACATGCACATATTGGATAAATTGATACTTAAACATATATGTGTGTATATAATGTTCTGTTCTCTGTTCTGAGAGATATTTATAAATAGATTTTATATATATCTATCGCTATTATTCACAGCTCTGTGTGCATGTGTATTGCAAAATCTGTTTGGCTTTTATTTCCTGATATGCTTTTTAGTTTTTAGCAGAGTAATATATCTGATTTCTCTTTAAATTAAATGAATTTATTTGTCTGCCTTCCCTTAATGGAATCAGTTTTGATATACTCTTTGTTCATGCTGTTACAGGCTTCAGTCTAAGGGCTCTTTGTATTAACTTTTTAAAGTTACATTACAAAGAGGTTTTAAGATTTCCCAACAGGCTTTTATTTAACCAGGGCTTTTGATCTCAAACCTGCTGGGGCCTAGTGAAATCCTTACCAATTCTCCAGTAACTCCTCACTATTGGAATTTGAAAAGACCCACCTGAAGGATTTAACTCGCTGTATGGCTTCAGCCATCCTTTAGATGCTTCTATTCATGCAGACAGCGAGGAGGGGGTCGAGGGCACCCTTTGTGATCCTCCAAGTAGCCTAAGGTGCCCTTTGCATAAGTTGTACTCCTGAGGAAATAAAAATCAGGAGGACACAAACCTATATACCTTATTTCCTGCTATCTTTACTTAAAGGAGGAGCACAGGGGGTCTGCTTAACATCCTTTGCTACCTAAATACCTTTTGGACATGGGAACTCAATAAAGGAACTTTCATTGCATCCATTACCCTACTGCGGTGCATAGCAAATTAGATTTAAAAGGGTACTTTTTCCCTTACAGCTATTTCTATCATTTTCTTTAAAATTTCAATTTAGTGTCTAGTGACAGAATATTCTGTAATGTACATTAGAACTATATAACACCAATTATGCTAACTGTGAACATTATTTCAAAAGAATTAGTTATATTAAGTTATAGATAAACCGTTGGGAAAAAAAAGGTCAGGTTAGGGGAAAAAAAAAGGAGCTATGTGATAATGTTTTAAAGGAGCAACATGAAGTGAATGCTCTTTTCATTTTTTAATCCTTTCATTTTGCATAACCCACACTGAATTTTTGCAACTGGCTTGGTCTTGGTTGTTTAGGCAGGGGGGTGGCGTGTCACGGTGTTAGCTTACAGCTACAAATCGTGGTGTAAAACCTACAGCTGGATCGTGTGGTTGTGGAGAAACATCATTTCCTCCATTTGGGGGGAAATGGAATTGCAGAAATCCATGAAAAGTCTTTTGGCAGACACTGGTGACCAGTACACAGGAAAAAAGAAAAAAAGAAAAAAAGAAAAAAAGAAAAAAAGAAGAAGGAAAAAATGCTGGCAGGCCAAGCTTGAAAGAATATAACTAAGCACATTCTTGTCACAGTTTTGGTTGTCTGTTTTCTTTCTCATGACTGTACCACACATGATATGTCTGTTACCTGCATTTCGTGTTAGCTTTCTCAGATTCATTCCTTTTCTGTTTCAGCCCTATGTTAAAATACAACCACTCTACAGAGAGTGCAAGAAAATCTAAATGTACCTTATGTTTTCATGACTCTTATTTTCATTTGTCTATTTCCTATTGGTTTGTGGGTTGGAGGAGTTTTGAGTTTCAAGATGTTATGTATTTGTGCTCCTTCTTTGTTTGTAGTTGATCTGGATGTACATTGCACTGGAGATGTCTTTGTATAAATGAATAAAATGAAAATTCTCCATTTTAATCTTTATTTTTCCTTGCCTTAGAATTGGTTCAAGGCTTTTGCTGGAACCATGTGTGGTTTGGTTATTTCAATTTGTAGGGATTCCTGGCAAATCATTTGTGTTTGTTTGACGTCCTGTGGGATCAAACTGCCATGAATTTTGAATGTTCTAAAAACTGTGTAGTTTACTTCAGCTAAAACCGCCTTCCACTTGAAAACATAAATCAGCACAGTTGAAATCTAGTCAAGGTCTTTTTTTCCTTTCTTTTTTTTTTTTTTTTAACACTTGGGATTTGCCTCAGCTCCAGCTTGAACTGAAGCATCTCTGTGCTGGTCCCTTGCATCCAGAAGAAAAGTTGCCATGAGTCAAGTGCCAAATTACTAAGCAGAGGACAGCCCTGACTGTCCATCACAAGTGATGGGTCCCTGGACAGAACCTGAAATGTGCCCTGCCTAGGATTGCACCTTCTGCAGGCTCACTCAGGGTGGGTTTTCCTTTTCTGGGGCCTTCTCACCCTGGTCTAGAGTTCAATGACTTCACAAAACCCGTCAGGCTCCAAGTCAATGAGGGAATCACGGAATCATTTGGTTGGAAAAGACCTCCAAGATCACCAAGTCCAATTTAGACTTTTGTTCAGGACTCTTTTAACTTTCAGCTGCAGCTCCAAGTGGAGTTACAGTAGGAGCTTTCACTTTTTCTCCAGCAGTGAAGTGAAATTGGAAGCAGATGTGAACACTGGCATTGTCTCTGGGGGACAGATGATGTTATTTCACCAGCTTGACATCTGTTGAGACTTGATTAAACCCAAAGCGTGCTGGGCTGGTCCTGTTCTCTAGATCCTCTGAGAAGGGATTTGTCCGACCAAGTGCATTTGAGGATTCAAGCCTCCCTTACAAACCTGGAAGCCTCTGAGCTGGGGCTTCAAATTGGACTTTTTTGTGTTCAGGAGCTGCAAACCACAGTGGAAAGGTTTATATCTTTGTGGCACGGATGTGAGGCTTTAATATGAGTCCATCTTTATAGAATAGTGGGAAAGAAAGGCAAATTGAGAAGAGAAGAAGGAGCTTTTGCTTGGCAAGGCCTGGTGATACTTTTGGATGTGTGTCAGGGCACAGGAAGATGCCCTGATCCGAGATCTTTATTCTTAAAAACTTCCTGACTTCTTAAAAACTTTGCTGGGCAGTGTCATCCTTGCGTACCCCGGAGAGGGAGAATTTTGTTCCTCAAGCGCATCTTTTCCACCGTGCTGTACCCATCACTGTGTGTCTTGGAGGGCCATAGAAAACCCTAATTTCCATGTGGATGGTGAGGGATGCCTTTGTGGAGGAAGCAGCCCCGGATGCTGCCTGAATGCCTGAATAGCCCCCAAGAAACCAAAGCATCCCAAGTTTTGTTCCACCAGCTCCCCCTGTGACCTTTGGTAAGCAACTTAACCTGTTGTCCTCAGGATCCCCAGTAAAATGGGAGACCTTAATACTTATCTGGTGGGATAACAGTGCTTAATACTTACCTAATTGGATGACAATACTTACCTACCTACCTCACAGGGGTGTTGTGAGGATTAATTAGCTAATGTTTGTAAAGTGCTTTGGAGATGGAAAGCGGTATATAGCAGTGCTAAGCACTGTTACACCCAGACCTTAAAATGGCTAAGGCTGCAATAAGAGATTTTATATGTTTTAAAATAAGCCAATTCTGCAAGGCACCCGGATGCTGGGATTATTTTTAGGCAGAGATTTCTAAGAAAGTTGGGAAACAGAAGGGTATAATTATATGACCTGGAACTTTTTGTTGTTTCTTTTAGTTGACCAGCTAAACAATCTTAGGTGTTGTTTGATGAATTGTAAAAACTGCATGTTGGGGTTTAAGACATATCAGTGTTCACTCTTGCTGATCAAACAATATTCATTGAAATAAATATCTTTGCTACAATTTGGACAAACAAATATATTAAATAAGCCGGAGGAAGTATTTATTCCTGTGTTTTTTCTCTCTGTGTTTCTTTCTGTAAGCAGCTTTTTTTATCAGTGTAATTCTGCTCTTGTTCCCATTAGGGTAACTGAAAGGTAACACCACTGCAGTAAATGGAATTACACCAGATACAAAAGCATTATGTGAGAGCAAAATTATATTTATATGTGGTCTGATATGCAACCTGACTCTTGATTTTCAAGAAAAATCAAACCAAGCGTTCCTAGAAATATGTATAAATGCAACTTTAACAGAAATTGTCAAGCTCTTTGTTGAATCCTGCTTGTTTCATGGCAACTCCTAAACAGATTTTGCAAAAGGAAGGTCTGGTATAGCATAGACCATATTTTCCCTTTTGTGGGAGGAAACTTTGCAGGATTTTTGCTTTTAAATATTTTATTTGGTTCCTAATGTGGGCTCTCGATCCAAGAAAGCAACTTTATAGTTATCAAAGCACCCATTTGTATATTTTTTTGTTAGAGCGTTTCTTCAGATCTTTTCCTCCCAAGTGTTAAAGAGAATTCCCACAAATTCCTAAAATCTGTTAAAATACAGAACAGAGTGCTCACATTGGTATGTTGTATGTTGGCTGTCCCTGGTAGAGAGCCTGTGCATTTTCATGCTGGGTATGCAGGAGAAATTCGATCTGCTGCTGGGCTAAGCACCAGGATTTGGTTGGCTCTAGGACCAATTCTTACATTTCTGCATCGGGCAAACATAAGCATGGATAACACTTGAAATAAAGCCTGCCCCAAAACCTTTCGTGTGGATATCAGGTTATTTGAAAATGTAATGGAGACCATTCACCATAACCAAGGGTGAGTCAAGGAAAATGGCACCAGAGGGCTCAGAGCAGCCAAGAGGAAAGCTCAGCCCAGCGTAGTCAGTGTCCCAGCTGCCAGAACAACCAAGGAGGATTCAGGGGAAGTGGGCCAGGAAGCCAGGTGTGGTTGTTGGGAAGGATATCTCCCAGATCAACTGGTGTTTGGCCCTTCAGCTTGCCGTGAGAGCCCACAGGTGCTGAATCCAGCTTTGGAGCACAGGAGGAGGTGAAGGGAAGGATGACTGATGGTGCCACCCTTGAGCTTGTCAGGCTGATGCTTATATAATGTATGCATGTGAATATAATAGCTGTGGAGCACTCTGCACTTGGTATTCCTGAGGAGGAGCAGAGGGGATGAGGAGACTTAGTGTTTGGGGAGAATTGTTGGTATCCAGGCAGCAGAATTTGCAGACTTGGAAGCTGGGGGATTTGGTTGAAGTACAGGACTTTGGTAACCCCTCGGTGGCTGTTGTTAGCATTTCCCAGGACAGGAACTCTTGCCAAAGTGGAGAGGATTACCATAGCCAGTGCCTGAAGCTAAGAAGGTGAAATGCAGACAGGGAGGGAAAAGGTGGAGAAAGTGGGGGTTGCAATGGCACATCAAGCAATGGTAAAAAAGTGAAAATCTGAAATTCTGTCTGTGCTCTCAGTGACCTTGGGCAAACCATATAGGCAGAGTGTAAAATGGGATAAAAGCCCATTTCACTTTAGAGATGATTAGAGACAGTGCAGTGCCCAGGTGCCACCATGATGGAGACAGACAGACAGGCAGAGCAGCTCCCAGTGGGACTGCTGGGAAATGCTTCTGCTGCCTCCTTAGCCTCAGGAGACCTAAAGGAGATGTAGCAGTGAGTAGTTTTGTATAACTGGATTTAATCTTCTCTCTCCTGTCTTCTCAGCTCCATCTGATGGTGCAGTACATATTTCCAGCATATTCACAAGTCTGGCATCACTCCTTTGAAAAAGAGATGTTCTGGGGGGAAAGCACAGCCCAAAGTCCACCTTCCTGAGCAGACTGTGCTTGCTGCACCAGCAATGAGTGACATGTAAGTCAGCCAGTAACACCTGAAATTGCTTCAGTGAAGTCTACCAGAACTTGTAAGCCAAAGGTTTCTTTCCTACTCTAATAACTACTTAATAAATAACAATTTCCATTAAAAAAAAATAAATTGTAGTGGTCATACAAATAGGACTGTGCTACTGAACAGGAGAGTGTCAAGGAGACACATGACACCTGATCACTAAGAGTGCCACTGGCAGTCAAAGAGTCACAAAATCATAAAATCATAGAATGGTTTGGGTTGGAAGGGACCTTAGAGATCATCTGGTTCCAACACCCACAGGCACATCTCGCTATGATTCATTCTATACTAAAAAAGCTCAGTGGTCCCTTCCTCACCTTTGGACAAGGATTTCTGCACTTCCCTGGGAGCAGCACTGATGTTCCATGGTGCATGACCACCCTGGGGAGCCAAACCGGCCAAACTCCCAGAAAACCTGGGAATTGAATCTCCAAATGGTCCTTGGAGGTGTTAGCTCCAGACTAGGGAAAGGATGTAGGGTGTGGGATAAGGAATATTGGGAAAGGTGGAGGCATAGCAGCCTCAGGGGGGTCTGGATAAGACATCAAGAAAACACCCCAAGAAAATACCTTACTTACTGCTTTTAATCTTGCTGCTGCTGTAGGTGGTCAGATACAAAAGATTAAAAAAAAGGACAATAAAAAGCTGTCTCAAATTAAACATTTATTCAGAGATGGCCTAAATTAAGCAAAGGGCAGGATGTCCAGGATGCTGAAGTCTGTGGCAGACCGGAACCCTCTTGTTTCTGCCTCAGCCTCATCTTCATCGCTGCAAGGAAAAGTATTTGTGCTCTGCTCAGCGTGTGTGGATTTCTGCAGCCCTCAATGGGATTGCAGGGAGAATCAAAGTGAAGAGTCCTCTTTAGGTCCTCAAGAAACAGAGCTTTCTGCTGGTTAACCATTACTTTGCATTTTCCCTTCCTTACAAAACGACTGAGGTTAAACATTAAGCGCCTGCAGTGAAGGACACCTGTATTTGCTGGTCCCATTATGCAGCTCTACTGAAAGGGCTTTACAGCTGTCTAAATTAGCATAATTAAATCCACATCAATTAAAAAACCTCCATCATCTCTTTCCCCTTCAGATGCAGATAGTCGCATTTGTCTAAGGTGCTAAGTGACAAAGGAACTTTTTAACAGTGGAAGCCCGAGCTGAAAGGAAGAGTAATACGGGTTGTATATTGGCCCAAGGTTCACCTTAACACCAGTGGAAGTGATTAGTGGGTGCTGCTCTGCCTAAAGAGGTAGAGCTGCCTTTTGCATGACAATGATGCCAGGACCCAGAGCCAGGCATTAGAGATGTGCATTTTACAACAGGCTTGGCTTCTATTGCTCCTTTATACCCCATTAATGGGGGGAAACAAAGCCTGGCATGATTTGGCCAATTTCCCCCACCCTACTTTCTTCCCTTTTTTGTTTTTTTTTGGGCCTTTTTTTTTTTTTTTTTTTTTGTTTGGTTGTTTTGTTTTAGGGTTTTGTGTTGTTGTGTGTGGGGAAGCCCCAGTGACCCCAGGATAGCAGCAAGGCTGCGCTGTGTAATGCGAGCGAAGAGAATTCCTCCAGATGAAAACTGACATGGGGTTCAGGGGTTAATTTCTGGAACAGGCGCATTTGCATACAAATGAAAAATGATGGAATTTCTGTTCTCCTAAATTTTCAATGTCATCAGCATCAAACAGCAGTCAGTGCTCCCTTGCTGTTTGAAGAATATTCATTACTTCAGAAGAAGGGGCACCTTGTTTGGTATTAATCTCCTCTTCAGGTCAATGACTTAATTTGCTAAACTCCATCTGAAGTGCCACTCACTTTTAGATTTTTCTGCTATTCTTTGTTATTTTTCATAACATGTTCTTAATACTTTTTTTATTTGTAAGGGGATACGCGTCCCCAGCAAATGCAAGCAGGAGGAAGGACTGCCTTTATTTATTTATTTATTTTTCTCCCAGAGAACTCAGCACCCGTCTGTATCATTTGTAACACGTTTTGGTGTCTGCTCGCCTCAAAATTCGTGGGGGTTTTAGCAGAAAGAAAATAACTTGTGCACTCAAATGGGAAAACAAACATTTTTTTCGTTCAAAACTGACATTTAAATGGACATCTGGTGCCTTGTGCAGCAAGGTTATGGGGTGTCATGCCTCTAACAAAAGGTAACAAGCGGCTAAGTGATTAATCCCCCAAAGAAAATCAGAATATTCTTTTAGTTCCTGCCTCTGGAAATTCTCATCTGAAACCGCAGTGGCTGAAGACATACTCGAGGAAACTTTGGTGCTAGCTCTTATTTCCCCATTGTCCTCTCAGTGTCTGCCAGGGGCCTGAGGAAGGATCCCATTTCCCTCCATTTTTGCCCTTCATGGTTATAATTCTTGTCCCTGAATAGGATTATTCAGGGGATCTTTAAATCTTCAGAGCTTGGGGGTGTCTCTGGGAAATTGGCCCAGGGCTCTCAGGTGGCCATTCCCACCCTGTGGCCTGGGTGCTCCTGGCTGAGGGTCCCAGGGGAAGGTGGGTGTCCCTGTGGGCTTGATCTCACGTGCAAGGGCTTCAAAAACCCTCAAAGTCAGGATTTGCCCTATAACCTTTTGTTTTTATTTGTCCAGGGCTTTCTGAACTGTCCAGTCAGGCTTATTCTTGATTCTCAAAATAATGGGGGTTTTTGTTTGTTTGTTTTTTAATTATTAATCAGATCTGATTTTTTTGGCATGAGCACTTATGGAAATGAAGCAATTGCACTGTCTGTTCTTCTGTCTGTCGCCCCTACTAACTTTTGAACCTCTTTGCCAATATCTCTCCAGTTTGTTAACAGGCTACAGAGCTCAAAGGTGTGAAGTGCTTTCCAGTTTTATTTTTTTTCCTTCCGTATCTAACTCTGAAATGGTAACATTTACTGTTGGAAGTAGTACAGACAGCTAAGCTTTTCCCTTTTTTTTTCTTTTTTTCTTTTATTTTTTTTTGTGACTTGCAAAGGGGAAAAGAGGTGATCTGAGGATTAATTCCCTGTGTGTCTCTATGAAGGCTGTTAGCAATTAACCAACTCACTCCGGATGCCTCCAAGTCCAGCTGGGTGAGGTTCAAGATCCTTGGCAAAAAAAATATCAAACAACAAACTATGTACACATAGTATATACAAACAACTTGCATGCAATTGCCTCTTGCTTCCTTCTTTTCATGTAACCTTTCTTTAAACTGAGAATTTTGTGGTTTTTCCATATTTATGGAGTGTGTCACTCAGCGGGGCTGTAGTCCTGAGCAGGACCTTGAGCACTGGAAAAATAAAAATAAACAGGGGCTGATGGGGGGGAGTTACATTCCTACCTGGAGCATTAAGTTAAGAGTGTCTAAGGGCCTTGATCCTCAGCCCCAGCCAAGCTGGATTTAGCATAGGTCATATTAAGGTGGGGCAAAGGGGGCTTTGTGTCATTTTTAGATCCCCTTATCCCAGGCTGTGGAGCCCTGGTGTGATGGATGTGCTGGGAGGTTGGGATGGCAGAAGGGCTGGTGCAGCTGGCCCAGCGCCATCCAGAGATCCTCTCCACCAAGGGCGACTCGGGGGTGACGGGATAAGCCAGCTTTGCAAAGGCAGCTGCTCTGGGAGCCCGGATCTGCCTCGTTATCCACAGAGAATGTCCTCGGCACACAAAACTTTCTCTGTGGGAAGGCTGGGGTGTGGGAATGGATCCTGTGCTGACACATCTGTGATGAGCAGGGAGAGGCTCCCCTCCAGTGCAGTTTGTTGCTGTCGGAAGAACAAATCAAGGAATTGTCAGATAAAGCCGAGAGAATCAGTAAAAATCGGCGACATCCAAAATTCAGGGCCAAAGAGTTACAACTGCCCCTGTCTTGTGCTGTGAAATCCTTCTGCTGGGGAGGGGTGGGCTGGATTCCTCCTGATTCCCTTACGTGACAAAATACAGGCAGCAAAGTGACTCTCGCGAATGCCTTTGTGGTGGAAGGCTCAGGATTCTATCTGAGGAGCTGATTCTTAGTCACATCTGTCTATCTTGTTGTATGAATATTGATAATGAAGTCAGAAAGAGAGACTTGTCATCCTAAGTGCAGCAGACTCTGGCACTTGCCTGCTCAGAAGGAGGCGGCTCTGCTGCTTCGCTGCTGTCGCTGATGTCGGTTTGTTGAAATAATATGTCTCTGCCAGCTGAGAATCTGGCCTTGAAATGAGAAAAGTTGAGATTCCCATTGTTGAATTAGTTTGGCCACATTAAAAATACGTTGCTCTAGAAATGTGTATATGAATATGCTAATGTTTATTTTGCTAAATGTGCTTGCCAGGATGTGCCATGTGGCTGAGTTAGTGTTACTTTAAGAATCCTAATTTTTTGCCTTTTCAGACTTGGGATCTTTTAAACTTGTAAACACAGCATTTTGTTGGCAAAAGCCTCCATGATTTTATACATACAGCTGACTTTTATCTTCACTTTTTACATCACCTTAATACTGAGAGAGAGAAAGCACTCATCTGTTTATGATAAGTTTATCAGAAATACTCCAAAGTTTTCCATGACTAAGATATTATATTGTTACAGTGGCTTGCTACAGGGTAATTTCTAGACAACAAACAGAATATTTCAAAGCCCAGATGTCCTGTTTAGACAAGGGGGTTTATATTGATTAGGATCTGCTTTCACCTAACATCGTGTAGTAAATATCACAAAGACATAATTAGAAAATTTGGTACAATATTTAGTCCTAGTCCCTGTGTGCCAGAATTGTTTGACTACTGAGAAACTGGAGCTTGTTTGCATCCCAGTGTGTTGTGAAATGCAAACTTCAAAGAAAATATTATATCTCCCAACTCCAGCTCGTGAGAGTCTTGGAAGTATAATACAGAAAGGCTTAGCAATCCCTGCTGAGGAAAGGGCAATTTGACACTGAAACTACTGTTAAAGCACCATTGACACTCTGGTGGGCAAAAAGTGCTTATTAGAGGAGTCTAGTTACAGTCTCAGGAGCCAGGCAGAGAAAACGCACCAGAGTCATTGTAAAAATTGGCAAGTTGCACCAAATAGATGTGTTTTGTGTATGTGTCTGTGCTATTTTTTCCCCCCTCCTTAACTACACATATCTCCATGTTTGCTTCGTAGGCTTTCCATAAGATTGGGGCCCTTGCGGTATTCAAATAAAATATTTAGATTTGCAAAACTTCTGGAAGCCAGATTTTAAGGGAAAAAAGAAGTTTTTTGTCAGATTGTCAATGTCTGAATTTCATCACAATCTGTTCAGCTGTTTGTTGCAGGCAGGCGTAAAACATAGTGGGTAAGTGTGTGTTTGTACTTCTTATACATATTGAAAGAGGGCTGCCTAATCCCCTTGATGAGGAAAGCTCTGTAAATTATATACATCTGCAGGCACTGTGCATGGGTAGTACAGAAGCAGAGAGGCAGATCAGCAATTTGAGGGAGCAAATAAGAGTTTTCTCACAAAGTCGGCGATTGGGAACCTTGGAGCAGCCCAGCCTCCTGGTGATGTCATTTACTTGTGGGTTTGTTTGGGGTTTTTTTTTGAATGACCCGAATGTTTTGCCTTAAAATCTTTGCCTAGGAGGCCCTTCTACGCATCCAGGATTCCTGGCAAGAGAAAAAAATATTTGCTGATGACAGCTCTGAATATATTCTCTTTAATTGTCACTTATGTCTCTGTCCCATCCTCTGCACTGTGCTAAAAATAGTAATTCGGGTTGATGGTTTCAACACCACCTAATGTATGTATATTATTGCATACAAAACCTACATAAAAATGTCAGGAACGAGACCTAAGCCAGGAATAAAACTGAAAATCACAAACATGAGAGAAGACCCAAATAATGAGGGTGTTGCAGGGAAATGTTGTATTGATGTCTCTGTGTAAATTCATGCAGGCAGAGCAGTAAAAATCCCACCACCTTCTGTGCATAGAGGATTCCTAGAATAATATTTGCCTAATTTTTTTTTTTTGTAAATATGTAGGTAGTGTTTATATTTATCCTCAGCCTTCTCCTGCTTCATTTAAGAGTGTGATTTGCTAATCATGCTACAACACTTGTAAGGTAAGTGCAGGACATATTTTCCTGTCCATTTTGCAGAGGATAAATTTGTCCAAATCCTACATCAAGTGTCTGGCAGAAGTGAGCTAGACACCAAGGATAAAATCCCTTTGATTTCACTGAGGCAAGGATTTTATTCCAGGAGTTTTGTCTCCACTTCTCCACTCTGTCTCCTATGCCCTGTGTATTCTGGGCTTTTGTTGCTACTTGATCCAAGTCTTGGCTCATTGGGTTAAAGGAAAGCCTGACAAAGAGGTGGCAATGGTAGTGTTAACGTGACACTGTAGTTATGGTTTTGTCAGCATTTCCATTATAAACTTCTGTTTGCAGCAATTATAAATCAACCATGGAAAAAAAAAAAAAAGGAAAGAAAAGAAATCACTGTGAAGTAAAACTTGGCATGCCAGAGTCCAGGAGGGAATTTTGAGCTTTTGGAAATAATGGCTTCTGATTACCATGGACAGGCATGACATGATGTGCAAATATACACTCCACATTGCACTGGAAAAAAGTCAGAACAAGTATCACCACTTTGTCATGGCCAAGAGCATGAGGAAAGAGGGTCTTCCTGACTTTTGGAAATGCGAGAAATATTTTATTTTTCTCAGAAACATCCTATTTATGCCCTTAACTATTTCTTAATTTTTCCTGTTTGCTTTGTACCATCCCATGTCAGGGAAAGACGATGGCTGGCTTTGGGGTGTGCAGTGGATCAGGCAGTCAGCTGGTGTTGATCAGCACAGCTCCACCCAAGTCCAGTGAAGTGAGGTTGGCTTACACCAGCGGACAGTCTGGCTCCATATCAGCTTTCCACAGGAGGCTGAGGCATTTGCTACCCATTTGGAGCCCTAGTTAGTGTTTGTTTAACTTTGGAAGTCCATTCTGCCATACTGTTTGAATTCCAGTGGCGGGATAGGCATAAGTTGACTTGAAAGTGTTTTTGCTGAGGACGTAGTTGGTTGTTTTGAAGTTGAATTGTGCTGATATTTACTGTATTGTGTCCCAGGCTTTTTCCTGCTGCACAGCAGAGCGATGCAGCAGGTGCTGCTCAGCCAGTTTACAACTGCCAGGCCCGTCCAAGAGGCTGCAACCATCACCTACCCTGCACCCAAACCGTGATTTTGCAGGATGAAGCTGAGTCACTGCCCATTCTGGGTCAGAGCTCTGGGCTGTCCCCGGGACGAGCTCCCTCCTGCATCATCATCCCTCATGAGTCACGCGAAAGACGAGCTGCTGGCTCATCGGAGCAGCATTCCCCAGCAGCCGGGCTGGAACCCGAGTCCTTATTTGTGAGTTCAGCTTGGAAATAACGACAGCGCCTCAGCAGCTCTGGCTTTCGGTGGTGCTGCTAATAACTGAGTGCTAAATGTGGAGCAGCTCCTCTGGAGTGTCCCAGAGTCAGGTTACGGGGAGCAGGCGTCAAAACAAAGGTGTGGCAAACTCGGGGTAACTCATTGAATTGTGCGCCGGGGATGGGTGTAGGGAGGAGAAGCAGCAAAACTCCTTGCTGGGGTTTTTTTAGATGTGACATTTCAGTGATGTACCAACAGAGGAAATTTTGCTTGCAGAATCCTGTGAGCAAAACACTTCTGAGAATGTATGTATACAATTGTTTAAAAAAACACAGGGTTACTGACACAGATGCCAATTTGGTAGGGCATATGGAACATTTACACTTGCCTTTTTCATTCTTTCTTGCTACAGCTGGTACTGATTTAGTATGTGAAATTTTACTAGCAGGAGTGCTAATCAAGACAGAGATTTCTGTGAGGATTTAGTCATTTATGTGGAGGAAAACTATGGGTATCATTAAAAAGTACAAGATCATCTATGAGAGGAACATTATCATTAGCAACCTAATTTTTAAAGCAAACAGAGGGAAAAAACCTACTGTATATCCTCAACAGCAGCAGCAGCAAATGATGTTCTTGCAATATTCAGTCATGTCACCTCTCTCTAAGTTTGAGCAAAGAGAATTTGAAATTCACTTGGAAAAAAAAAGGCAATAGATGCTCCAAGTGCTTTTTCAACCAGTGTGATAGCCTGTTCTGCTATATCAAATGGATATGGCTGGGAATGGGATTAAATCCAAAAGCCACATTCAAATCCTGGATCTGTGTTTGAATCTGAGGCCTCCATTCAAACCTAACTCTGTGATGGGGCTGCCTTTCACCGTCTTGGCATTTGAGAAAGGGCCAACAGTATCCCACATCTAAAATCCAGAGTTTGTACAAGTTCCCTTCCTTTTTTTCAGGAATTGCAATCTGGGCCTGGAATGGAGACATTCAGATATTAAATACCAATTATGGCCCATTTCTGATGGGACAAGAAACACCATATTCCACCAAGAAGGCAACGGGAGCGTATTACTTGTCCAAAGAGGTGATTTTTGCATTACACAGGGAGTAAAAAATTATGCCTGGGTTTAACTGCCTCTTCCTGCCAAGATTATTTCAGCGCAAACAGCAAGAGAATAACTGCTGTGAGTTAAGTGTGCTGTACAGGTGGCCCAGTGATGGGGAGACCTGGGCAGTAAAAGCCGACATCTGCGGCTGGAGGTGCCCGCGCGCGGTAGAGCCGCGTGCTGCTCCTCGTGGTGGGCAGCCAGCTCACGGCTCTGCCCTCATGGGGAGATGTGAGAGCAGCTCTGCCGTGCTCTCCCTGCCCTTTCCCTGCTCCTTTCCCAGCTAGTTTGTGAGGGAAGACAATGTGAGGCGGATGCTGGGGTGATGCCCGTGGGTGATGGTGTTCTGAAATGCCTTGAGGTCAGCCAGTGGATATGCACAGTAAATAAATACCTGCCTGCAACTGCACAGGAATTAATCTCAGCTTCTCAGGGATTGGCTTCATGTTGAACCTTCTAAGTATCTTTGCTAACTGCTCTGCTTTGCTGTGACAGGCACTCCTTCCTGAGGCAAGATAACCCTGAGGAGGGTTTGGAGAAAAAAATCAAGGTCCCTTCATTTTGGCATCCCAAGTGCCTCTCTTGTTGGGGAAGACAGGAAATTTTAGGCAGATCCCCAGATATCGCTGGATTCAGTAACTTTACTGCAGTGCAGATGGGAGAGGTCTCCTTTGACCCCTACAGGTAACAGCTCTCTTGTGGTAACTTCACAAATGCTGCAAGGTTATCTCACATATTTTGGGATCTACCAGGGCTTAAACTTTTGAAGGAGCCCTGCTAAGTTGGAATGAAATCCCTTTTTTCACTTTCACAGCACCAGATTTCATTTAGTTATGACTAAAAATTTCCTAACATTACTATTTTCCAGTATCCCACCTTTTTAATCATTAACAGAAAAGCTGAAGACTTATTGTAGAGCTAAAAAGAACAACATGACTCCTGGATACAACAATGACAATTTTCACTTAAAAGGTTTTTTTCCCAAAATACATATACCACTAAATGTGGTATCTCTGGGGGCAGGGAAATGGCCATCAGGCTAATTAGCTGAAGGCGAGCGAAACCATAGGGGAAAAGGAAAAACAGCATTTATGTTGGCTTGAGCTTTGCTGCTTACACTAAAACTGCTTGGATGTCTGTGAAAGCCGTGCAGAGGTGCTTCTGGCTCTGTGGGCTGTGGGAGTGGGTCAGCTTCTTGCCTGATGGCATCAGGGCATCCCAGACCTGATGCTGGCAGCCATGGAGCTCCCTTCTCCAAAAACCTCAAGCGTTTGTCTTGTGTTGTTACAGCTGTCCAAACTTCCTAGCAGAGCAAGGTGAAAGAATCTAATATTGGGTCAGAGCAGGAATATCATAGGATTTGCCTCTGCCTCCCAGAAAGAAAATGAAGTGAGTCATGATGGAGATTTCACTGTTGCCATCAATAAGAACAGTTACATCACCAAAAATGCGCAGTGCAGAGAGCTGAAGTCTTAGACAGTTTGTGATGTTTAAACATCTTAAGCACTGTTGAGCATTTTCTCTACATTTCTTGATATGGCACTGTGGTTTTATTTAAGCAATCCCGAAAATCGTGGCCAGCTGCACCATCTGCCAGAGATGATGCAGGATGGGTGCCTCCAGCATGTCAGCGCTCAGATGTCATTTAAAAGGGAAATGCTTTCTGTACTGGGAAGAGGGCAGAGACAAAGAGCCTGGGCAGGCAGCAGGCTGTGCTAAGTGGAAAGAAGAATTGATACCTTTTCTAAGGCCTGACCCGAACATCTGAGTTCCTTCCCTTGGGGTTTCTCAAGCCCAAATGTTCTTTTTTTTTTTTTTAAAGTGTGTGTGTCTGTCTGTTTTTTTTTTTTTTTCTTGGCACGGACAGATCCAAAAATGTTCCTAGAGATAAAGACCGCTCTGATGTTGAACAGGTGGCTTGTCCAGGCCATCGAGCACGGTGGTGGCTGTGAGAACAAAGCGTGTGGCGGTCCCACCTCGGCGCGGGGGCGCGGCGGGGATGTGGTTGGCATTTAAAGGTCAGTCCCCGGCAGGTCCTCGGCACGTTCCCAGCAGCAGGTGACCTCCGTGACTGCTCTCCCATCTCACACATCCGCCTCATCAAGGAGCCAGGCTGCACCTTTATGAAACTGTTTGCAGAAGAACGAGGCGTGATCACAACTAAGCTGAAGGGTGTCATATTCGCTTTACCACCGACATGAGGACCAGTGGTTGAATATTCGATTACATGTCAGTCACAGCACATTAGGCAATCTTCCAGTCTGCCAGCTTTGCCCTTCCCAGCTCCCAGCTAAGTGTCATCAGGAAAGAAGTAGCACTGTGAAGGCAGGAATTGGCTTGCTCTGGGAGCTTTAGTCCCCATGAAAAATGTCCTCTCTTATCATTCCAGTGAGTCTATTGTTTCCCTCATGCTCTGGAGAGAGGAGGGTGGTTCTTGCCTCCTGACTGTGGATTCAAACCGCTCATGGTGCAGTTGATACTCAATTTTGTCTCTAGATCCAAAGGTATAAATGTGTGCAAAAGCAGCAAATGTTGTATTGAAAAATTAGGGAGCTGTCATTCCAACTGCATTTCCAAAAATATTCTGCTCTTTCAAATAAAGTATCTATAAAAACTTGTTGCTCTGACCAAGCATTTTCTGGACTCTTTTGCTTGCAAATTACTGAGTGAAAATATGCTAGGAGTGGAAGTTAAGGACTGTGGACAATTTCCCACTTTGCTTAAGCCAGAAAAATCCCATCTCAGCTCCAAGAAGGAAACTACTTTCCAAAATCTCATGCAGAAAGTCCCAGTTCAGCTGGAACAAGCTGCTCCATTTGCACTCGGTGGTTTCTGGAATAATAAAAAGCCTTGTACGCCCATGCCGGCAAGCACAAGCACCAAAGGATAACATGGGCAGATAATTCCCTTTTGGAATTGGCATTAGGGGCTTATTATGGTTTTTGTTAGGCCTGCTAGCACCAGCTACGTGAGAAGTAAAAGGGTGGAGTTCCCACTTTGCATCTTCTGCTCCCAAGGTAGAGCTGCCCCTCCTGTTTGGAGAGTTTCAAAGTGAATTTGAAATCAAAGGAGACAACACTGCCATGACTGGGTGGGACATTCATAAGCAGAACTTTAGCTTTGTCTACTTTGATTTCAGATTCACTTTGAGTGCTTTTCTGGCAGGAAGTACAGGCATCACAAGGCTCTTGGTAGCAGCAGCACCATTAACTTTCCAAGTGACCCTTACTATTTAGCTAGAGAGACAATAAGATTGCGGTGGGTGTCAATGGGAATAACCTTTATGATACTTCCAAAGCTTCAATTCTGTCCTCAGGCTCCACAACTCCAAGAAATACTTAGAGGGAGAGAGACTGCCTGCAGAGTGAGGAGTGCAGTGTGATGGATGAAACAATAAAAATGACACCGCTGGTAAAACTGAAAGTTTATGTGTTGTGCCTGTGATTGATGTCAGGGTGGTGGCATCTGGACCCTGGAGCATGAGACCCTCCGTGTGGCAGGATGGCTGCACCCATGGCTGATAAGTCCAGGGAGGTGAATTTGGCCTGTCTGGTGAAAGAACACCTTCATGAGGAATTGTCTGCAAGGATTGAGAGCAGCTCTCAGCAGAAGAGTGAGGTGGAAAGTGCAGTTCTCCATTTTGGGTTGCTCTTGGAGAAAATGGCTGTTTTCCCCCTACATCACCCAGCTCTTCCTTGCCCATGTTTGAAAAGGGCATCCTCAGTGCTGACAGCAGAGCTGTTACAGACAGAAGGGCTGGGCTGAGAGCAGCCAGGGAAATGCACCTTACTTTTAAAAAGAAAGATGTGCCTTGACAGCTTGCCAAATGCCACATCTGCCTCTCTTTGCACCTCTGTGGGTGAAGCTGAACAGCAAGGTGGTGAAGATGAGTGAACTTATCCATTAACTGTGTGAGACCCACTCTGTCCTTTCCTGTACAACAGCTGTAGGTGATTCCTGACTGGAAGGACCTCCTGGAAACCCCATCTGCAACACCTGGGGGGAGGCACAGCTGTGAGCTCCCTGTGGTGGGGTGAGGAGGCACCACACCACCAACACCTCAGATGGGCTGGGAGGAGGGTGGGGAGCATGGGCTCTGGTAAATGGTTTCATTTCCCCCCACCATTGTCAGTTCTCTTTGCTGCTGGGATTTTTTTCATCTCTCATGATGTCTCTCCGTTGGGGAACGCTGATGAGAACGTGCAAGCCATGATGGCCTTTGAACTGACTGTTTCTCAAGAGCTGAATCTGTCCTTCAGTTAACCAGGCAAGTCTAACTTGGTTTATCTGATTAGATGGAAGGATTTGGGTGTTGTATCTCTTGTGTTGCATTTTTATTTCCTGCTCAGAATGGTACTAAATCAAAACCTGCTGGTCTACAGGTGTCTTGGTGGGAATATTTTGCCTGTGACACTGGGTCTGTATTTTGCATGTAGTACATTGGCATTGTGTAAATGTTATGAACAAGTTCTATTATCTTTGAAACCACAGAAACAACAGTTATAATTATAGTCTGAAGATGCTGTAGTGTTTCAAATGTGCCTGCAGTAGTAGTGCTGTGATGAAAACACAGTGTGTCCCTGCAGCTTTTGCTGTGTTCAATGACATCATAATTATGTTGGATTCGAGCTTATACTTCTGTCCTTAAACACAAACAGCTTGTGTGAAACCTCTTAGGTTTTCCTTCTCATTTCTTGAGATAGTCCCTGGACTAAAATTAGTTGAAGCAGTGAGGAAGGAAGGGTGGTGCATTTTACAGGCTGTGGATAAGTTGCAGGTAGTTCGTGTTGTGGGATTTGAAAAATGAATGAATGTTATTTAAAACCTCCAAAAGGGCATCTGCTGCTTGTTGGGCTGTGATTTCCTAGTCCTGGAGTATTTGACAGTCCTGTGATTTCTGGTAATGGAATTACCAAAAAAAAACCCAAACCTATCAACAAAGACATGACATTGTGAGTGTGCAAAACAAGGTTTTTATTTCTGGAGTGAATGCACTTTTAAGGTGGAAATACCTAAGGCATGTGGCCTTAAATGTTAATCTACCTGAGCCTTCTCCCAAGTGGAGATGTGTAAGCACATCCCAGTGGCACAACTGTGAAAAGCTGTCCAGGCACCCATGTGCCTCCATCTTCTTTAAAACTGACTTCATGCCTACTCATGCTTGTTCACCAAGTTCCAAGAAAGATTTTATCTTGTTTCAGGTTTTCATTTAAATTGTCCTAAAACACAAGGAGCTCTGCTGGATCACACTCACTTGATGCCCAGAGGTTTCAGTTTCTAAAGAAGGTTTTTCAGCCTGAAAATTGAACCTGAGTTCCTTGTTGCTCCCTGGGGATACAGCAGTGTGTCCATATCCCTGTCTCCCATTGGTGAGCAGTGGCATTGCTGCTGGTGCTGGAGCACTGAAGCCCAAGCACATCTCTGAGCCCATAGCCAGAGGTGATATGAACACTAGGAACCACAGTAACATCTAAAAATAACCACAGTGAAAAACTAGTTGAAGAATAAGGCAAGAATTTTCCAACAAATATCTAATTACTATATTAAAAATATTTCTTTCATGTAAGACTTAGCTTAACTAACTCTGTAAATTAAATGTGGCATCTTTCTAATGCTTCTCTGAGTCTCTGTGATTGTTTTCATTATTGTTACGATTGTAACTGTTACTAGAATGAAATTATTTACACATAGAGCTAAATGATTATTTTCATTGCTATTCAGCTCCTGGCTGCATTAGATTGTAATGCAGCCACAAAACACCCTCTTCAAAGCTGCAGGTTTCCCCATTTCTGGGAGTGTCTGTGACCTGATGTTCCCATTGTTTGTGCATTTAGGGTGTATGTCAAGTGGAAAAGGGCAGATAAAGGGTCCTCTGCCATCACAGCAGAATGGAGCTGATTTGGGCTTTTTTTACTGCATGGTGGGCACTCAACCACTCTCTGCCCACTCTGGGAGCCTTCTCCATGATTGTTCCCACTTCAGGAGGCCCTTTTCCATGTGGGAACACCTGTTCCTCCTAAAAAAGTGTCCTTAGTGTGTGACTCCATACAGGCTCCATGGCTATTGGTGCTTCAGAAGCCTCCCTCAAGTTCTAGGGCCTTTTTCCTCTTTGCCTTTGGTAAACCTGGATGGCATGGAATCATCTCCTGGACACCAGAGCTGTGGTGTAACCACAGGCTGGTGGAGCACTGACCAGTAGGGCCATAAAAGCTGATGAGGTGTGCAAGCAGCAGAGCACATAATGACCACGCATCCATGGCACTTCATCTTTAACACATGGACAGACACGGTCCGGTGGATAAAGTGCTTTTGTGAGAGCCAGCAGAACTCACTTGGATCCTGGATTGGCCCCTGCCTTGCCTGTGACCTTTTGATGGTCATTTCCCTGCCCATGGCTTTGCTGTTTTCCTGGGAAGAAGGGGGTGAATATAAGAGTCAGGTGTGGGGGGTTGCCATGCCACATCCTGATTTATGAGAGGTCACAACCATCGTGTCCGAGATCCTAATGGGAGATTCTGGAGAAGTGCAGGGAGTTGGGCAGGTGCTTGGTTGGAGCAAATCAGCATAGCTCAATTAAAATCAATAGATTTATTTCCATCTGGAGTGATAAAGGCTTTCCCCGCTGTTAAACCACTGGTCCTTAGTATGTAAGAGGAGTTAGGGATGCTGATCCTTCTCTCCCAGGAAAGGCTGTGCCCAAGAACATGAATTTATGGACAAAAGACTGTGGGATTTGTTGACAAACAAGAAGGATGTGTGGAGGTGAAACATAGAGCAATTTTATTTAGGAAACGTGGAAAATGAACTAGAAACTCTCGAGTTACATTTGACTCCTTGGCAGGGGCAAATTAAAATTGGCAACCCTCTGTCTAGCAATATAAAAGCATTAATATCTGTAGAGCTTCTGCTGGTAAATTTATGGAACAGATTGAGTAAAACTGATGTAAAAATGGAGCAGGCTTTGGATATGAGCAACTTTCAAGGTAGATACTCTTTCTGGAATTGGTCTGCAGCTTGTGCTGGTTTAGATAAACTTGCCTAGTTGACCTACTTCAAATTCCAACCTGGATGCTCTTAAAATAATTGAAAAAAAAATATCCCCCATTTCCAGACATAAAACAAACTGACATAAACCCAATTTTAAAGTATTCACAAAAAATTATTAAGTGTCTTTAAAGCATTTAAGTTAAAAGAAAAATCACAGCTTAATGCAGGGAACTTTTGCTTAGACTGGGCCTTCATTTCCAAAATCTGTACAGTAATATGACACAATAGACTGAGGTGCTGATTATGCCACAGATAATGTAGTTGTTAATGATCAAGTTAATGTTAAAAGCCATTACTGCTCATTGACATAATTCTCAGAACATTATACTGGAGAAGTGCACCTTTTGTGTAGCAACAAAATGACAAAATTGAAATGTTAAAAGTTGAGTGCCTGAATAATAGCCTGTGAAATCATTTAGACAAGATCATTGTTGTTGCTATTGTAAAAGAACCAGAGAGTGACAGAATGAGACAAAAAAAGGAGGGGGAGGAAAGGAAAAAAAAAAAAGGCAGGCACCAGAGTGTCTCTTTCCTGAAGGGAGATGTAAGGTAGAGAGGATTCCTGCTCCTCTGTTCTCTGTCAGCCTCTGCAATTTGGAGGGTCTTCCTCTAACAACAGAGCACCCTCCTCTGGCAGCTCGCCAAAAATGAACTCCTGGCTGGAAGCGCCGGGATGGGGACAGGACCCCTCGTGTAGCATCGTCCCAACCCCGGGCTGGGAGGCTTCACCCGGCAATGGGGGAAGAGCTTTTTTTGACTCATTGCCAGGGAAATCTAGGACAGTGGCCCCAGTGATATGTTAACAAAAAAAAAAAAAAAAAAAAAAAAAATCAATCGTGGAAGTTTATTCTGTTTTTCCCTGAGAGGGGATCCTGTGCAATTGCAGCTGCTTGGTGTGGTGAAGGTTGTGGGCTGGGACTCTTCACCTTAAACCTGGAGGATTTGCAGATCACTTTAGAAAAGTGTCTGTGCCCTGTGCCACCCACGGGCATCTCTGACTCTCTGGGCTTTAATAAAGCCAAGAAAGAGTGCAGAGTTGTGGTAATGGGCTCCGCAACAGACAGACTATTAAACGCCTGCAGTGGAGGGACACTTTACTGAGCAATATACTGTACAACAAGCCCGTGTTAAAACATTGACCCACAACATTTGGTCCATAAAAATAGTTACATTCGCAGGGACTCCTGGCAGTGATAGTTTTAATGTAGGGTCTGTGTCATGGTATAAAATAAATGGCTTCCAACATTACAGTAAAGGCTTAAAAAGCTCCATTGAAAATCTTTCCGTGCAAAGCAATGAGCACTCAGTGCAAGTACCTGCAAGCCATGGTAGTTTCATTCCTGAACCCCCTCAACGATCTCCTTTTGTGCAGAAACACCCTTCAGCCCAGAAGCCAGGCCCTCCCTGCCCTCCTTGCTATCCCTGCAAAGTCAGGAAAATCGCTGTGAAAAAGGCATTGAAGGGCACTTCACTGGATTATGTTTTCATCCTGGATTTTCCACAAACACGGTTTTCTACTCTTCTGAAGAGTCACCTGTATCAATTGGACTTGGTTTGTGTAGCATCTCCCAGCACAAAAATATCATAGAAATGTCATGCAACCTTTTATGAAGCTGCTTCTTTTTATTAAGTTCTAGTAAGAGCTAATAAATGGAGGGAAGGGGTTTCAGTGTCATTTAATGCAGTTTACCTCCTTTTCTCCAGCATAACCCAGTTCCAGCCATTTTTTGTTTTCAGGTGGGGAGGTTGAAATCCAAGAACACCCATCTCAAACCGAGAGACTTCTCCCTCCAGGCTTCACTGTTTTCCTCTCTAAAGCATTCACTTTCCTGGAGGGATTTGATTATTGTCCCCCTGTGGTTCCTGTAAGCTCCCACAAAAGCATCCAGTACATTCTCTGCCTCCAGTGACTGTCTTTCTCAGGATATCTTACTACAGGGTCTGCTACTCTTGGCACCCTCTTCCTGTGACCCCAGCCACTATTGAATTAAATCTCCTCCATGCTTTGGCTATGAATTGCAGCCTAAAGTCCATAACTAAACTGTGCATGGTATTGGAATTCAGCAGGAGCTGGGGCCAGCGATTAGGGATGGTAGACCCTGCCACTTTATCTGTCATGACAGGAGGGAAATTTTAGGGAAGGAAAATTACTGGCAGGTCACAGTTTGGAAGGAAGGTAGCACTAGTATAGGGCTTCTGCTGTGCTCACTGCTGTAGTGTGAAGGGTTGTGCAATTCCTTAGGAAAAGTTAAAGCTCTGCAGAAGGGATTAAACCTTCTTCTGCTGCCTCTTGCTGTGCAGATATGGATTTATTTTTGTTTTTAAGGTACGATCTTCCAGCTTGAAAAAGCAATTTTATTTTCTTCTGTTTTCAGGAAAGATAAATCTGAACAAGGCAATCTTTTTTAAAATCAGGAAAACCTGTTACACAGGCAGATCTCCACAGCTGGAGGTTTTCCACGCAGGTGTCTTCACCTCTAGGGAACAGACTGTGTGCTGTTGACCTGCCTGGGTGCAGTTGCTCCCAGGGGCTGTGGAGAGTAGATGGTGCCCATGGGGCTGGATCTGGGACCCTAGTGCAGGGCTGGGCTGGGTGTGCAGAGCACAGGGCAGGTTATCAGTAAGGTGGTTGTGATGTCCTGGTGGTAGAGAAGGGCTGCCAGCGCCTTCCCTGTATCTATATCCCACGATATTGTTATTGTGGTAGCCTTTCAATGGAAGAGAGGAGAAATTTTGACACATGGATCGAGTGTAGGAATAAGAAGTTCAATCTGCCCTGAGCACTGAAATTTGCACTATATCTGGCTAATTTTGCCAGCTCTAGTTCATAAACCAGCTTGGATGCAAGAACATGTACCTTCCTGTGCTCCCTTGAACGAGCAGTACTCAGTAAAAATGAAATTATTGCTCCTGCCACTTTTCCCATTCTTGCCATTTCTTTCTTATCT
>NC_066321.1:3735323-3767823 GCF_022539315.1 Serinus canaria
CATTCCCATGCTCTCTCCTGCATGAGGTCTGGTCCGTGTCCAACCCCTTGGTGGTCTGGTTCAGCATGAACAGCTCTGAGAAAAGCAACCCAGCAAGGAGGGCTGGAAACATGCAGCTGGGACTAGGAGCTGAGTTAGGCCCTGGCAGGAGGAGTCTATGGGGGCTCAGCTCTCTTGGGAAGCCTCACACTACTGATATCCTGAAGCAGATGTGGTTGTGCTGCTTCATCAGGGAAATTCCCTGTGATCTGAGCTCCCTTTTCTAGAGCATCCCATGGGAATACTCAAGGCTTCCTGAATTAACACAGAGCTCTGACTCCTTCTCTGAATACCTGGAACATCCTATTTTTCTTTTCCTTAGCGGCTTTCTTTTAGCTCAGTCAGAGGCAGTGAGAATGAGTTCACCTGGCTTCAGAAGTCTACATCAGAGCTCATTTGGCTTTCCTTTAAACCAACAGGGAGAAGTAGATCCTTCAAAATGCATTTCATCTGGCCTGGTTTTATATCTAGTTTAGGATGAGGTTAATCCCACATTAATGGCATCTCCTTTTCTAGCCTGACTGTGAGAAGAGCCCAGCTCAGATGTCTGCAAGATAGACATCTGCATTTGGTCACATAAATCCCACCCGTAGAGCTGCTCCACTAATGTGATGAACCCAGATGAATGGCTTCAATTAATAACAACAATAATAATGTAGACTCTACAGTCTAAATATAGAAAATCATTTCAGTTCAGTTTTTTTCAGATGTAAGCCAGATCTTCCCTTGGTGTTGGGCAGATTATTTTTGTCTCAAGTGAGACTCACGGTGAGTAGTTGGTTGTAGTTGGTCAGGAGCAGTGGTGGTACCTCCTTCAGGCAAACTAAAGAAATATGCTCTTCCTGCTGATTTGAATAGGAAAATCTTCCAAGGTGAATGTTTGGTTTTGTTCTTTTCAAGGAGATTGGAAAGCAGTGCCTCGGTTGAAGATCTCCTTTGTGAAAACACAATGGTTGCAACTTTCTGGAACTGCTGGCGACCCCCAAACTTACTCTTTATTAGTGTTTCTCATTCAGCTCGAGCTGAAGCAAACAAATGAAACTAATTACTCTTGAAGTTGGGTATTGCCTTCTTGAGCTTTATGAGCCTATTTTTCTGAAATTAGAAATTGCCTAACTATGTGGAATAGTTCCAGCAAAACTGTTTCCTACAGCCACAATTTTTGCAGTCACACAAGTGTTCTGTGGGCTACCTTTGGGTAGGCAGCAGTGACATCCAGTGGCCAGCGACCTGATCACAGGTCTTCTCCCAGAACCTGTCTCACCTGGGACATCCCTCCCTCGGGTAATGTTGTGAGAACCCATAGGGGTTTAATACACTCCTTCTACTCAGTGTTTTTTGGGGGTTTTTGTTGGTTTCATTTAGCGTTGTTTTTTTTTTTTTTTTGTCTGAGAGGTTCTAAAATCCTCAGGTAGATTTTCTCCAAAACACCAACAAAGACTATGGAAATCGACTGATTAACCACAAAAAAAAAAAAAAGTTTTAGACTGCTGGTTTCAACAACAATAAAGGTATTTCAATATATTTCATGTCCACAGACATGGATGTCTAAATATGTGATGAAGGACAAGATGTGGATATTGATGTTGGAAGAGTTTGCCCTTCTTTAGGTTCTCTTTAGACAGAATATGGGAAATGGAGGATAGCAATAGAGACCCTGCATATATTGTTTTAGTATTATCTTCTTTATTTTCAAGGCAGTGAGTCTGATCCCAAGTGAGTCAATTCATCACAGACTAAGAATGAAGACTGTTTTTTCTTTTCAGTTCTTAAGAATAAGCATGTTCAGGATCAGATCCACAGTTATGCACCTCTATTTGCAGGAAAAGCAGTTGAACTGGTGGTGCATGTTCAGATGACTTGTGGCACTGCCACGTTTATATGGTCTCTGAGCCTTTCTAAACCAGGGACCCATGGTCCACCTTAACTTTAAATAGTTACTCCTTTCAGTTATGTCAGCTACTTAAATTTATTTGCAGACAGTCAATTCATATTGATCATAACTCGACCTTTCAGTGACCTTGAGCAAAGGTACTCTGTGACTGCTATAGATATTGTGATCAATACTGGAGAGCAATTGACTACACCTAGTTACTGATAAATGAAGTTTAAAAAAAAAAATTAAAAAGTACACTGTTTTCAGAAACAAAGATAACTGCTCATTTAGTCTGCTGTTTGTGAAGGTTTAATATTGATACATGAAGTTATAATGACATCCTTGGGCATTCTCAAATGGTGGAAAACAATAGGGTGCAGAGTCACTGTGGAACATTAAGGAGGAAGAATCATTAGTTCCCAACTTCAAATAAGAAATTTCATGATATTTATGACAACAGCCCTGAGAACAAACACACTTAGCAGTGCTCATCGGAGAAGGCATGTATCAAACTGTGCCTCTTTTCTTTATGTGAGAGCCAGGTCTAGTGAAATAAAGCACTGCATTACCGTGCACAGAACAAAGCCTTTAGTACCACTCATTCTACTTTAGCACCACTCTCCTTTGCACATTTGTGCCTGAATTAAATTGAGCATCCCCAGGTATAACCAACTGTAATCATGAGGATCACTGTGGTCTCAGCACATCTGCTACACATTGATACCCCTCCCTACACTGCTGAAGTTGAAAGGGAAGATGTGAGGGAGGTTTTCCCCTGATATTCCTCTCACTTAGCTCAGAGTCCCACTGAGCAATGGGAGCTAAATACCAGCAGCTGAGACAGAATAGTAGCAGGATGCAAGGAAGGGTGGCTTTACCCCCAAATCTACTGGTTACTCTACAGGAGAAGCCTCTCCAGTGTCTGGGTGTGAGGTGTGATGCCCACAGGAAGATCTGAGGACAAAAGAGCAGCAAAGCTCACAAAGGTACGAGTGAAGCTCACCCCTACCAGCGGCTCTGATCTCACTTTCTGTCAACGCTGCTTGCAACACAATCTGGGTCTGGCATTTTACATGTTTGGAGGTTTTTTAGGAGTAGATTTCTACATGTGTGACATTCTTTACAAAAGAAATTAATTAAATGGTGGGACTGTTCTAGCTAGGCAAATCAGAAACAGGAGGGGAAGCGTTCTGCAGGCTCAGACCTCCCATAGATCTCCCCGTGCTCTTCCGCCTTTCCCCCAGGCGCTTCAGTTTCTCTGCCCATTCCTAAAGTTAATCTCCTGATCACATTTCTTCAGTCCCATACTGTAAGTGTGCTTTTTCTTTTTCTTCCCACCCCCCCGCCCCGGCTTTTTGTAAGACAGTGTCTTTCTGCAGGCTCCCTCTACGTCAGACTCTTCAGTCAAGCTATTTATTAATAATCTGGTGTTTTCAGTGAGCTGGCACATCAATACACTACAGAGTGGTTCAGTTAGCCAGCATTCTGGGAAATCCTTTGCTCTATTGAAGAACTGTAAATCTCCATTATTGCTTTCCATAGCACAAATAAAGAATTGCCTCTTACCTTTGCAGCATTCTCTTTGTTAATTTTTAAGGGTGAGTGCATGCATAGTCCATAGCAAAGTGGATCTGCTGGTGCCTAGCCTGGATACAAGGCATTTATTGGGTTTTGAACTGGTTATTTTTTGGTATAGCTTCAGCTGCTACCTGGAAAATCAGCCACAGCAAAGGGAAGCCAGGGTGAGCACAGCAGGAAGCAATATTGAAACGTTTGCATGAAAATAATCATCAAGACTTTAGGATTTTTTCCAAAATGAACCCAAACTGGAGGCTTTGCCGATTAGCCCATGACTGATTGAAGAGGTATGTCACCTGCTACTACATGGCAGCACATCCCATCACATTACAATTGCCTGCCTGGAGTCATTATGGTGTATTACATCCTTTTGTTATCAAACTGTGTCATGTTGCATCACAGTCAGGAGCAGCCGGATGGGGACGTGGCTGACACGTTGCCTGTAACAGATGCAATGAGACATAGCTTCCAAAGCACATACCTGCTTTTAGTCAAGGCTCAATTTGCTCTGAGCGTATTTTGACATATCTAGAGAGGGTTTGAAGTCTCAGGTAATCCCCTTCTGTGTTTTCCAGCTCTCACTTCGAGGCACAAGTCTTTCTGTTGGACCAGGGAGAAATGATGTACGCTTTAGATTGCCTGGCTTGTGGCAGCATCATCAAATGAATGCTATGAAAACTTGCTTAGTCTAGTTAGTGCAATAAATGCATGATATCTGGGAACATTAGGCACTCTGGGAAGGTTCTTTTTAAAGCAGAATCCCAAAACCTTAAAGAAATAAAAACGACTTCTAATTCCTCTTCAAAAAAAGTGTAAAAATGGAGAAACTGTGGTATAAGTACCAAGACTGGGCTTCCAAACTACTAAGATAGTGAAATAACAAAAGCAAAAAAAAAAAAAAAATTCTCATATTAATCTTGAATTAGAACAAGTTTTTAATATGAATGCATATGACATTCATGGCATGCCAAATGAATTCTTTATGATCAGAGCCACTGCAATCAATACTAAATGAATTCATAATAAGATACTTAATATAAAGTGTTACCACAAAAAAAGCCAATAAAAGGCCATCATCAAAGCCATAGTCTCTAAATAAAGCCCAGCAAGATGGTGCCAGCTATGAGGGTCAATGGTAATTCTTATTTATTCTTTTGTTTGACTTCTTCCTCTCCCTCTTGTTGTAATATTCATACAAATCTCCTTGAAGGGTGGGATGATGGTGTGAGAGGTTGTGGTGTGGGACAGTGGCAGAGTCAGGGAGAGCACAAAGGAGAGGCTGATGGATGGGGATGAAGAAACACTAAGGTGATATTGACAAGAAGAATGGCAGAAAGTGGGAAGGGAAAAAGAACAAAACCATGAGAGGCAGATGGACAAGGCATAAAGAAGGAGTAGGGAGTTCCTTTAGTAAAGGCTGGTGGGTGATGGGAAAATTAATGCTTTATAGGACGTAGTACTTCCTGAACATTTTTGTTGGTGGTGGGTTTTTGGTTGTTTTCTTTTTTTTTTTTCTTCCTGTGAATTTATACTTTAGTTGCCTAGTTTCTTAAAAATCTTCTGGACCTCAGATGATGGAAGCTAAAAGTGCAAGTTAACCTAGTAGAGGCAGCAACCCAGGAGCACAGGCTCCTCTGTACTTGGGCATTCTGTCAATATCTGTTTTACTGTGGGTAGAGTTTTCAGGTCAGGAAAAAAACGGTTTTCGAAGAAGTGTGTGTGCAAGGAAATCCTCTGCAGTAGGTGCATTACCTACCTGGAGCTGTCATGCAACCTCTGAAGGAAAAGGAATTACCTGAGCTGTACTGGTATAGCTGACAGCTAAATCTGCCCTAATCTGCCTTAATTATACTCTTCAGAACAGGGTCTTTCTGGTGATTTGAGGGCGGGAGGTTCAGCAGGGAATAAGAGTCAACTGCTTTCCCTTCTAGTTAGAATAGGGGAGAATTAGCTGGATGACATTAGGAGAGTTTCTAAATATCTTTCCTGCCAATATTTGATTAGGGACTTTAATTTCATTAGACAAACTGATTTTTTCATTAGCCAAACTGATTTTTTCATGCATTGCTCTCTCCTTTTAATGTGTAAATTACATGGGATTTGACTCTCATTACTCCATTGACATGGGTGATGCCTTCAAACGGACACACCGGCACCGTGCTCACGGACGGGTCTCCTGCAAAAAGCTGCTTTGTGCTCTGCTCTGGGAAGAGATTCTGTACATACCCAATTCAGCATCCCCTTGCACACTCTTTGCTGGGAGAGAAAATCCTAGCACCTGAACTCGGTCTCCTGGTTGTGGTATGAAGTTGGATTTCATCACATGAAGAACAGTTCAGGTAAAATTGTGGGATGGAGGTGATGGAGGACACAGTTCAACACATATGTGCTCACTTAGAACTTGAGCAGTTTAGTTGCGATGATTTCAGCCTTTTCCAAATCAAGATTACCATATTTTGTTATCTTTTGATAATGCTAACTTTGACCATTTACGTCTCATGTCTCATCAGTTTTTTGTTAATATTGTCACCATTTCAAATTAATTTTACTGAACAAATGAAGTATCTAAGCAGTGACATGGAAAAGTATTTAAAAATGATTTTTTTCTGGGTTTATTTGGGCTAAAATGAAATTGGAAAAGAGAAGCTAGATGAAGTTTCTAGGTACTTCTGTAATTATGAATGAGCAATTTAAGCTACAGTCCTAAAGTCTGGATCATCTCGCGTTGTGTTCTTTCCTGCCTGGTGCTCTGTATGCCCAATAAAACATTGGGGGATGTAACTGTGCTGGTATTAAGCATATGAGACAAAATTAAAAAGAAAATATTTTGGTTCCAGAGGCACAGCAGTTGAGGCTGAGATTCCATTAAACCTCCTACATGAAGCTGAACTGATCTTTGTTTTACTGGCTCCTCAGAAAATACAGGTGCTGAAGGAAGAGAGCCCAGTTGTTATTGCCAGATAAAACTCTCTGCTTGGAGTGGAAAAAGTAGGATTTAAAGCAGTGATTGCTGCTGTTGCACAGCTTTTTAAAAGGAAGACATGAGCTTTTATTATTGAGGCAGTTGTGGGAACACCCATCAGTTTTATAGGCTTGTGCTTTGGTAAAGAAACATCTTGACAAAATTTCTATAATTGCTTTGAAAGTATTTTTAATAAAAAGAGCTTATTTTAAGTGATGTTGAGTAGATATGTTCAGAAGAACAGAAGTAGAAAGAACTTTGATATTTCTTTTTTTTTCTTTTTAATTTCAAGCCAGTTTTGTGTTGGGAAAAAATGAACCAAGCATCTCAGCAGAGGTCTGGGTGATGCTGTTCATTGGAAAAGCCAAGGAAAGTCAAGGTCTCTTGTGTATTGAAGTGATTAATGATTTAGCATTAATATGGGTTGCAATATTTCATGGTTTAGCCAGATTTTAACATTCTGTTTGTCAGAGTTCCTAAAAGTTGGATTCTGCACTCAGGTCTTTGGTGCCCAGGAAAAGAACTAATCTATGTACCGAAATACTTCAGTTTAAAGTTTCCAAATGTTTGTGAGTTCTCAGGGAATAAAAGTCAAATTTGGATTATAAGAAATGAGCAGAATTTCTCAATCAAAAGCTGTTTTTCTGCAGACTCTCCTTTGCGTTTTTGCAGATTCTCTACGTCAGACAAAATATTTCCCTCCGTGCTATATAGTAGGTATGGGTTTATTTATACTAAATATAACATCATTATATAATAAGTTTTCTTGGAGTGCTTGGTACTGTACAAACCACAAAAATTTTTGCTCCAGTGACCTTGTAATATAAAACTGAGGGAGCAATCACATTGCATTATGTGCCAGTGTGGTGAAATTAGTTTTGCACTGCCTAGGCAAAAGGATCTCCCTTGTCATCCAAATTACAGGACTGGGGCCCATATGTATGCACTCTGCCTGTTTGTTTATGCCATATGAATGGTAATACCAGGAAATATTTTTAAGGGTTGATGTCCCTTTTCCCTCTGCATTTGTGGGTTTTGTTGGTTTTTTTTTTAATATTTCTCTCCTGAGTAAAATGTGTCCATTCAACAGAGTTGAAATGAGTTATGTTAATCTTCCAACATAAATATGAAACACTTTCAGTTGTTTTGCTGTCATTAGTTGTCCAGCTAAAATGCAGAGACCAATTTACAGGCAAGTCTCATAACACAGAAAGTGTTTGTTGAGGTGAGGTGCACAGGAAGAAACATGGATGTCTGTCCAAGGATTAAGAATGAGCTTTAAACTTGCAGAATTTCTTCATTAACTTTTCCTTAAATGCAGACTTATTTCTATCTTATACAATTCAAAGCTCATGCAGCCAAAAGAGGGAGATTTTCTAGCAGTGGGGGGGTAAGCTTTTTAAAAATCATGATGATTCTCTTCTTTTAAACGAGTAAGCAAGAATCAATTCTCTTAACTAGAGAAGCTGGCTGAGTTGTGGGTTCATCTAGAGCAGGATGAGCACTTAGAGAGCCAACCCAAGAAGTGAGAGAGACACAAAATTAGTATGACTTCTTCTTTCAGATGGAGCCTGGGAGGAATATGTGGGACAATCACAGAGGATTTCATGAGCTTTGCCTTGAACAAATCAACAGAACCTCATTGGATGCATGCTTAGGTATTTTCTAAGCAAAGAGTTTTCAATAGCTCATGGAACGATAGAATGGTTTGGGTTGGAAGGGACCTTAAATATCACCTCATTGCAACCTCATTGCTATGGGCAGGGACATCTTCCACTATCCCAAGTTGCTCCAAGTCCCACCCAACCTGGTCTTGGACGCTTTCAGGGATGTGGCAGCCACAGCTTCTCTGGGCAACCTCTGTCAGGGCCTCCCCCCCTCACAGAGAGGAATTTAATTGCTTATCAAACCTAAACCTCCCCTCTTTCAGTTTGAACCCGCTACTCCTTGTCCTTGCCCTACCCAGGTACTTATTTATTGAAATACCCATTGAGTGGAGCAGGGAGCTGTTGCAAAGACCCAGCTGACCAGGAGGACCACAATGACAAGTTGAGTAACCCCTTTCAAATGTCACTTCCCAGCCACTTCCCTGCTGGCTGAGAGATGGATTTTGTGCATGGTGGAAGTGTGGACAGGAGCCACCGTCTGCCCCTGGGGAAGCTGCTGGGTTTCCCTGAGCCCAGAGGATTCAGCCCTGCAGGCCTTTTCCTCCTGTTTGAGGCATCTGATATCGATATTGATGTTTTTGGTGAGGCCAGGGCTCTCTAAGGCACGTATCCCACCAGGCTCCATGGAGTCTGCACTCCGTGGAGATGTATAGGCAGAGATGGAGGGCAGCCAAGAACGGCTGCTGCTCAGGAGGGCGAGTGCTGTGCTATGGAATGGCTTAGATTGGTTTCAGGGCCTTCCTTTAGCTAATATTTGTTACTTTTCCACGGAAAATAGGAGTAGGCTTGCGTTTCAGGCTTCTTTTAACCTCAGATCATCTGGGTTTCATAGGTACCGGTCATACCGTAAGCTTAAATGTTCTTTTTCTCACATGTTCCCTTTCAAGCAGAGTCAAGGCAGATTTTTATTTTTAAACATTTGGAGTTTGTTTTCATAAAGTTTCTCCAATCAAGACAGTATCCAAGCCATCTTGGTTTGTCGTCGTACATCCAGTATTACTACATTAGCTCTTAATAAAGAACTCATGCAAAAACCAGATTCCCTTCACACTAACTACAGAAACATGTTATGGGAATGTGACCATAGAGCTGTGTGGAAAATGATATTACTTACAGATTTGTTGTCACATAACAGCCTGCTCATCTGCTGATTACTATCTTACGTTTATTGTACATCTTCCTTTGTGCAGTGATACTTTCAAAAGTGTTTAAAATCTCTGCAGTAAAACAAAATCATTTATAAAAAAAAAAAAATCCCGACATGCCTCTGCTAGCATGGAGCTAAATCCAAACTAAAAGCAAATTTATACATATGCTGTATATTAAGTTTAACCAGGGTAACGCCCCTTTCCTTTGGTTTTTGGAAAAGAGTCCCACATTGTCACATGTAAAGGGACATTTCAGCACTGATTTTCATTTTCATGAGATTAAAAGTGAAACATGTAACCACAAAGCTGGTTTATGTCATCCCCTGTTGGAGCCAGCAGTAATGCCAAAAATTAGATATTTGATAGGTTTGTGAGAGAAACAGATGCAGGAGGGATGCCATTCCCACAATTTTAAACTCCTTCTTATCTTTAAGCTAAAAAGAACATTCCAGATGAAGAAAATCTATCTTATGGGCTTTAGAAAATAGAGGAATAAAGTTGCCAACAAAAAAAAAAAAAAAAAGGGAATAAGAAGAGAAGTTAATTTAAAACCAATGTCAGTCTTGGGGAATTGTAAACCATAATTGAGAGAGGGAGAGAGAGAGTGTATTATATATGTGCACATCTACAAAATAAATAGGCTGAAATGGGGTATTTCCCTTCCTTTTTGATCTGCTTAATGCAGCCTGTGGTCTCACTTTGGCTTTTTTTTAACACTTTTGGGTGCAGAAAGATGGGGGACGGTAAAAACCAAGGGAAGAATCTCCCCCAAACACACACCAAATAAACTCAGTGAAAGCATCCAAAAAGTATTCTTTCGGCTTTTTGTTTTGGAAGCAGTTTGTATGTCCCTGTTCTTTTAATTTCATTCTGCCAGCTGTCTGCTAAACAAATCTAGCCAGGTGGGGCTTACAACCCATGACTAAAAAACCTACTAGTGCAGCTGTCCAGCTTGCCTGGAGGAAGAATTCTAACAAATGGCAGGAATGAAAAGATTGGTTTTGTTTTCAAGAAAGTAGCTATGGTACCTTCCTTGCTTCGTTGTTGGTTTGTTGTTTTTTTTGTTCTGCTTGCTTCAGTTAACTCATGGCCTCCTAAGGTTTTACAGAGTAATGGAAAATCCACTTCCGTGGTTCATCATTTAACGTGGTATTGCTTAGATTTCTTTCTGTCCTTTTTTTTTTTGTTTGTTTTTTTCCCTGTAATGATTTTTTTTTCTGTGTTAGAAACATAGGGCAGCTGCTTTGAGTGTAGCTAAATGTAAAATAATCCGACACTTTCCCTACAAAAGCACTGGTAAGCCATATAGTACTTAGCTGGATTTTTAAATATTCAATAGTTGAATATATGACTAGTGAAGGGTGGTGGTTGGTATTGTTTATCCACAAGCTGGGGACAGAACAGGCTTCTTTGCACTGCTTCATCAATCGACCTCAACTGTGATTTTCTAGTCAGCAAATGAGTGCTTCATTTTCTCTGTCTGTGTTGAGCTGAACAAGAGCTATGCTAAAAATTACCAAACCGCCATCTGATCTATAGTTTCAGCAATAGAAGATTAGCATGTGAGCCACTGAGACACCTTCCCTCACTCCTGCCAGAAAAAGGAATGTGTGAAAGGTGTTTGTCACCAACTCCACTTAGGGAATTCAACTGAAAATCTCCCTCTGCTTTTTGCTGGGTAACAGCCCAAACAAAAAATAATTGGTTTTTGGCCCAATCCTGCCTCCTTTGAAGCTGGTGACATCTTGTTTTTTTGACATCCTTGGTGCAGGTCCACGCTGACTGAGAGTGATCTGGTGGAGTGATTTGCTCAGTGAGGAGTTGAGGGCTTTTGGCACTTCTCAGGTATCACTTTGGTCTCATGGGTCCCAACTTTAAAGGAACACATGGCATTAACACCTCTCAGAGCCCGGGTGGTGCCTCACAGTAAAGCTGCAATACAGGCTTTGGGTTTGGTCCAGAGCTAGTAAAGTATCTGTGCTTATGTGGGTGTGTGAACTGTGCTGATGAAGTCAGTGGAGCTGTTTTGACCAATTACTGCTTATCTAATGATAGAAAATTTCAAGTAAGGTTAGGACTTTTAGGATGGACACTCTACTCAAGTGACTAAGTGCTTTAAATGAAGCGTGTCTTTAATTGCTGAACTGAAAAAAAGCACATTAAATTCTTGTAGACTTGATTTCAGTGACTTATCTATTTTCTTATTAGCCTACAAACCGATCTGCTAAGCAGGATGTGGAGGTACAAACTGGGTCCTACTGATTTTCCCAGTAGGAAAGACAGACAGGCCCAAACACACCATACTGAATGATTAGACCTTCCTTTGGGAAGCAGCAAGTTGCACAAATTGCACGTTCAGTGCTTGCCATTTCCCCCTTTCTATTTGCCATCTTCACAAGAAAAAGTGGGAGCAAAAGGAAAGCAATGATGGTTTCCACACCTCTTTGTGCCATGTAGATTTGTCTGCACCCACCAAGCCAGTGGGTTAGGATAACATCCCCTTAACAACCAATTTGGGAGGTTGAGACCTGTCTCTGCAGATGGGATGGGGGAGCAGCAGATTCTGCCTGGGCTGCTCAAGTCAAAATGGCATCGAGCACGGGCAGGCACGGCCAGATTGCAGTTGCAGGCGCCGTTATTTCCTTTCGTTGTATAACAAGGCATGAGTGATATTGGTTTGGGGTGCTCACAAGCCAAGAAAAAAGAAGGCCAATTTTTCATGAGGAAATTGAAGTGCTGATGCAGAACTAACCCTCACGGTTTGTTGTTGTTTAATGAAGAAGCAGTGAGTGGGGGATTTTGGCAAAACTTGGTGTGCAAGCATAACAATTGCAATGGCATTATTTAGCACACAACGGAGCAACAAAGGTACTTAAATGCTATGGTTAAGGACAGTGTTAAGATTCTCTGAAAGCAAAAAAATGTGGCTGTGTTATTCTCTAACACCAGAAAGAAATATATTAACTTTGCTCATATTTTTTCCTGAACCTGCAGTAGGTTCCTAGAATGGCTCCAGCAATATCACTGGAATTATCTCCTTTCAGTGATAGTAGAGTCTCTGGACATTGTTATCAGACTCAATTTTTTTACCCGTTTTTCTTTATTGTTAGGCAATGGCAAATGTATACATTACAGTAAAAATGCTTACGTTCATTTCCCATTTATGTTTCTCAGAACAATGTCAGATTCTAAAGGCCTGCACAATGTACAGAAGATATATATGTCTATGCAATAGCAGGATAATATTGGGAAAGCTGAGCCTGGAGAGTAATTTGCCATAAATTATTTTACCTGGTATTATAACAACTTCTTAATGTAAAGGAATTTCTGGACTTGCGGTATTTGTACAAGAAGTTCTGTTTTATAAAAGAAAAGGAGAAGGGTTGGGAGGTCAAAAATACTATATTGCAGCTTTCCTTTAATTTTCCATACATTTAAAAATATTATTCCAGTTACAATGGCTATTACACTGGATGAGCTTGAATGAGCTTGGCTTTGGGAGAGGAGAGCTGCACCACGTTTTGTTAAACCCATCACCATTTCCTGACGGCCATGAGAGCAGCACTTTGCTTCTGCAGACCATGAACAGAGGATGGGAGACCCAAGAAAGCTCCAAAACGCTGTGTGGGATTACACCAGTCTAGTCAGTGAGCCCTGGTGCCAAGGGTGTAATGTAATATTACAACCATCTGCTGCCCAAGGCCGTTATCCCAGTGGCTCCTGGACACCACTCACCCTCCTCATCATGGCAGCAGCATGTCACCATGGTATCTGGAGCACGAGGGAGGTGGCAGAAGTGCAAGTGACACAAAAAGGCTCTTAAATTGTGGAGACCTTCTCCACTTCTATGCTGTTTGCTGCTCGGTACAAAAATGGGTTCCCATTACAGCCTCCACATAATCCAGGCAAGGATAGCTGTTCCAAGGCTGTAATCTCCCTGGAATGCCTGAGAATGGGAACAATTGGCCAACTCTCATGGTTTTAATATGCTGTTCACCTAATTTGGTGACTGAGTTTCCCATGGTCAATGCTCTTTTTCTTTTTTTTTTTAATTTTTTTTTATTTTACACTTATCTGCAGTGCTTATATATTTTCCCAGTAGGACTGAAGTTGTTGGAGCTACAATTTTTCTTTCACTCCTATATGCAGAAATATGAGGCTGATCCTCATGGAGACATCCTCCATCTGTCCCTTTTCCATTAATTGCAATGTGCTGGAAGCCACAGAACTTTCAGGGAAGAATGGTATTCTGATTGCTGAGGAACAGTCAGAAGTCAGAAAAAGAAATATGAGGTGTAAGATTGAAATCAAGTTTGACAAGGAAGTCTGAAGATAAAAAAAATGTGGTGGAACAGTGGACAAAAAGATATCCTATGGACTATGAGGAACAGGAGAGGGAAAAGTATTCCAAGATACTGAACAAGGGTTGGAGGACAGGAATTGAACATGAGTGGTAGGAAACTCTGGTGACAGGGTGGGTCTGGGACTGTGGGACTGAGACTGGATCTACAGCAGAAAGGCAATGGGAATGGTATCTCTCAGGATCCCGTGGGAAGTTAATGGAAAGTTGCACCACTAGCCAATAGGGATGAATTTTGGGCTGGAAATGAAGAGGCATGGATGGGATTTATTAAAAGCAAGTAGCTAATGATTTTTTTTCAAGTCATATATGAATTCATTTTCTAGAGGAGGGAAGAGGTTTAAAGGGTAAAATAGTTTCAAACACTGAATAGATCAATAAATATGGGTACTTCAAATACTGGTAATATCTTAACATCTGAACATTTCTCTATCTGAAGAGCTTTTTGAGTTTAAGGTAGTAAATAACATGGATTCCAGCCAGTCTGACCACTTCCTGTGGGGATAATCTGCAGGTCAATAAAGAGATAACATTAGTGTCTACTCGCTTCACTCTTACACAGAATTAAAATAAAGCTTGGTGCAGTATTTGATGAGGGCAGGAGTGAGCAAGGCCACAAAAAAGCAACATCACTTCTGTATAACAGGAGTACAACAATTCCCAAGAGAGGAAATGGAGAGGGGGAAGAGGAGAGAGACCAAAGGAGAGTCTCAGAAAGGTGTTTAGATACAGATACGTGGATGAAATCCAAAAGAGGAGAGTTATAGGAGGTCCAGTAGATAAAATTATAGGCAAATGGCAAAATCTGTTGGAAAAAACTCTTGGATTAAAACATTAGGCTCTAGAAACAGATTCATTTAACCCTGTTAAATGAGTTATTCAGTGATTGTCACATACCTTGAAGTGGTTGCATTTGTCATATCTGCTCAGAAAAATCTTTCTCACCAAAACCAATTCCAGCCTTTTTGCCTTCCTTTTTTGAGTGCTACACATTTCCTTGGAAAAGAGGTATCTGTCATTAGAAAAGAGGCTTGCTTGTAGTACTCAAAACACTTTGCCATCCCCATGAGTTGTCCCTTTACCAGTTCTTCTAATTTACTGGGGCTGCTGGTGAAGGCCACTTTAAAATTCCAGCTGTGGAGCATCAAGGTGTTGCCAAGAGCAAGGAGGTATGAGTGGGCAAATTCTGAGATGTTGCATTCAAGTCTTCACTTTTTTAAAGGTGTCACTTCAAGGTGGTGATTATGGTTTTTAAAAGAGGAATAGCTCTGAAAACGAGTTATTTTTGAGTTATTCTGTCATGTCAGCTAACCTGAGCAAAGAGCAGTCTGCTGTCTCCAGCAGCTTGAAAGGCTCTCTCAGGATTAGTCAGAATTGTGTTCCTTGTCAAACACCAGAGCTGATACCTCCAAGGCATGCAGGAGGATATGTTTAATCATCTTCCTTTTTTTCATTTGATCTTTGGTTCTTTTTTTTTTCTTTGCTTTTATAGTCCTGAAACGCTCACTTGAGAAACTCTGACAGGTCTGCAATAAAATTAAGAAATTCTTCCTCTCCAATTCTCATCCCAAAAAACACCTGTTAAAGGAAAATAAATCGAGTTATATGCCAGCATTCTCCATTTGTTTCTCATGTTCTGCATCAGGTAATCCATGTAGATATTTCCTTCCACCTGCTCCAAGACCTCATCTTTCTGCATTTTCGCATTTCCCACATTTCCCATTCTTGAATCATCTCCTCCCTCCTTCCCCACAGAAAATGAAAACAAGAAACTGTTGAGTAGAATTGAAATGTGATGGAAAAAATACCCCATGCTTTCGTTCTCTTGTTGAAATGTTTTCCATTTCCAAAAGACTCTCTAGATTTCCTTTGGCATGCGAGCTTTCAGGATTTCTTTTCCACTCAGTGTATTAACTTTGTTTTTTTGCACGTTATCATTATTTTTACCAGCATGTGTAACACACATTTCCCACTTTACAATGGCAGTAAATACAAATGCAGAAATTACACTCCCAGACAAATTAAGAGAAATAAACCCTAGCAGGTCCTGAACCAGCCAGCAATCATTCCTACATATCCTCTATTATATCCCCGTGTACCCCCAGCACATTTCCACATCACACAGGTGGAAGTGTGAAGCTGAGGCTCATTTAACAGTATGAATTTTCCCAATGTATCACAATTACAGGAACACCTGTGCTTCATAACTTTCTGCTGATCTACTGTGAAAATTCACAGTGTGTTTAGTAACCAAACCATCAATATGCTTTGTCTCCTACAGTGTGTGGATTGGGATGACGGCTTTAGTTCCTCCTTATAAAAAACGAAGACAAGCAAAACCAAAATCCCAACAAACCAAAAACTTATAGGAAATATAGCTGATGCTTGTTTTGTGGGCTGTTCTCACTCTTCCCCACTATGACAGATCTTTATTGTGGAAGATCTTCAGTCTGCCTTTGCTGAAGTTTGGCAAACCCCGGTCTGGGAAACTCAATACCTTTCTTTTTTTGACTTTCTTTCATTGCCTGAGTATGGCACGAAGACCAGTTTGTGTTCATGACTCATTGCTTTCTTGAAAGTGTGTCAAATGCATTGTCACGTGAGGCAGGCACCTTCACCACTCTCCATGTGGCTCTGCTAGACTGTCCTGTGGAGCCACCCCAAGCTCGTGCCAAGGGATGGTCTTGGCCCGTTCTCGGTGTGGTTTGTGCCCACTCATTCTGCCCAGCTTGGCTTGGCTAGGCTGGGCTAATTCCTACCAGCCTACCTAAGTTGCTTCAGCTGGAAGATGGAAAAAATTAATAAATGGCAATGTTAGACAAAGATATGGTTTTATGCAAAGGACCAAGTAATATCATGGAATAACGATGCTTGAGGATCTGCTTGAATAGCAGGAATTTTGGTGAAAGGTTTTACAGGGATTTCTACTGAAAATAACCCCAGCTGCTTTTCTGATTTCTCTTTCAGCCTGTTCTGTAAAAGATAATTTGCTTTGTGTGTGGTGCTGTGGCCCAAAAGGGAGTCTGAGGCTTGGGAAGCAGGTTTCCACCATGATATGACCCAGTGCTGGAGGAAGGTGTTTTTTGGTGATGCAGAGATGCTGCTGAGTGATTTAAATTGTTGTGGTGATGGGCAAAAGCTGCCTATGATTCATTAAGATTTTTAATTGGTGAGATGAAGGTGAAAAGGTTCTGTTTCCTGCTTTGAATTTAGAGGGAAAATGGACTTATTGATCCCATTTAACTGATATTTGCCTCATCTGGGCAATGGGATCCAAGAGCTTGTCCTTCAGTTCCCATATTAAGAGGTTGGCTGAAAATGGCAGATTTCCCATCCATGGAAAACAGACTGTCTGGAGAAGGAAGAAGATAAAATCATATCTGCTGCTGTCCCAGAGTGGAGCTGGGATGTTTCTAGGAGGCTGCAGTCTTGGACATGCTCTCAAGCCACTCAGTTTAAAGATAACCTAGATTAATCTCATCAGCTTTTAATGAGAATTGGGGATTTGTGTCTTCTGTGATGTGTCACTCTTGAAAACAAATCTTAGGTTTATGAGTCACTTGAAATTCTGTGATATTGGGTAAAAAATTCCAGCCCTTGACAGCTGTCACATTTATATTTCCATTTTCTTTGTGAACTGTTACAAGGCTTTGTGCTGCATCTCCACTTTCATTGGTGTTCCTTTCAGATGGAAGCCCATCTTCCATTTGCAAGTTCCCATAACACACATTCCCAGTAAACCAAATTCTGCCTTTCCCACCCTAATCTCAGTGAAGTTTCTATCATCAAGAAGACTGTGACCTCCTGAATTATTTTCCTGGATCCTTTCTGGATAGTTCATGTGTGGTTCTGACCTTGAATGAACTCAGAGAAGGAGATGCCCCTATGTTCCCTTTTCTATGAGGCAGAATAATGCATGTGGTGTGGCACAGGTGTGTAGAGGGGTCTGCAAATTAATGTGTTTTGAGGTCTTTGGATTAAAATCATATAAGTGAAAAATAATTGAAAGTCATTTTAGCATCCCAGTGGGTCTGACATTTTTTTCCTGCTTCCAGGAAGAGATTTTCTGTCTGCAAATCTCATGTTTCCAGAATTAGATTAGGAGTGTCAGATGTGCATTCTTGGGGCTTTCTGACCCAGATTAACCCTGGAGCACAAAAATTTGATTGTGAAGATGTGAGACCAGAACAAAAATATACCCACAGTGGTCTATCACTGAATAAAGGAGGCTTTTATAGAGCACATTCAAGGCAGGGTGTTGAAGGTATCTGAAAGGTAAATGTAGAGAGACTGTGTGCCATAAGGATAGACACTGTGGTCAGGGTCAGGAAAAATAATCTGAATTCAGGGCAAAGTCACTAATTTGAAGATCAGGGAGATTTGTGGGATTTTTTTTTTTTTAATATAAAAACCCCACCTTTCAATGATGGTACAAGATGATAATAGAAACTCTATCAAAAAGAGAGGTACAAATGTATAAAAAATTACTTTATGTCATGACATTCCACTTCCTGAATAGCTAGTGGCAGAAGATGAGGAAGTCCAAAAATGAGGATGGAGAGGTATCCCACCATAATGGATTATGGCTCAGATACTCATATGGTATCTGAGCCATAATCAGACCTGCTAGAGCTAAAAGCCATGACCAATTGTTTGTCCTGCTTCTTGTCTGGGCTTTGACCTGTGGTTAGAGAGAAGCCAAGGCAGACTGCAAAACTTGAAGGAAATAATTTCTTATGAGATGTTCAAGAGCAAATATAGTATAAACCAGTGTCTCATAGGTATACTTGTTATGTTCTTGCCATCTGGAAATAATAATATGCATCTCCAAAGAGAGTTTTGGAGATAGAGCTTTGTTGATTTCTTTCTTAACAAGGGTGGAGTTGTTTCTGAGATCAGGGACCGTTTTACTGCTGTGAAATATCTATTTCTGCTAATATGTTTACTATGCTAAATAATCAGAACTGGATTCCATCACTACATCACTGTTCTAATTTAGTGTTTGCATTAAAATTCAGTTTATAAAGTCCTGGAGTTGAAGCTGCAGCTTAATGCTCAGTCAGGAGAGTGAACAGTTGGATTCAGCAGTGATTTAATTCATGTCAAAGGAAGCTGAACCTGAGTGTGATGTGGAAACTGGCTGCTGTTTGGACTGGTTGCTTGTTCATTAATGCACTTATGTTATTACATGTTCGGAAAAAGAGAAGGAAAGAAAGGAAAACAGGAGAACACTTAACGTTCCTAAAGTAGTTTCCTCAAATTTCTCTGCAAACAATGTAAAATAACAACCTAATAATTTTGTATCTTAATCATGTTCAGTAAAGAAGTCCTTTAGATAATTGGCACTGCCTCTGTACTAGGCCAAACTTTCTTTTAAGTTACAAATACTCACAAAAGGTTTACATTATAAGGAGCTGCTTTGGAGATGTGCAGATTTAGTTTGTAAGTACAAAGTGAACATGCAAATTGCCTTATCTTGTGGGATTCACAAACAACCATCATTCAGATTGATTTAATACATAGCTTTTTATCTTTAAAAGTGTTAATTAGAAAATAGGGACAGTTCTCTGAGCACTTAAGAGTAATAAATAGATCAAAACAGCATCCATGCTTCTGTGATGGAACTTCTGAAGACTTTATAAAGGGATTAAACCAATTGTCAAAAAGACCACAGTATACATATTTAATAGTGCTACCAAGCTACAATTACATTTTTAGGACTCTATTTGCTAAGCTTTTAAACACTCATTATACAAAAATAATAAAAAAAAAAAAAAGAAAAGAAAAGAGAGAAGAGAGAGAGAAACAGGGGAAAAAAGGGATTTTCAGAACTTTACCACATAACTCGGGATTGCTATGCCAGTAAGCTCTGCTCCAGGTCTGGAGTGACACAGCTGTGTTCAAGACATCCTGGTTTTCATTTAGCATGAGTTGTTCAGCCGTGTGAGAAAGAGACCTTGTGTAGTTTGGTGGTCTGATTTTGCTCCACTGCAGCGTTCAGGGGCAGAGGGGAGATGCTGCTAATGGATATCCTTGACCTACCACCAGTTAAAACTCACTCTTTTTGAGACTTAGAGATCTGTGCATTTAGTCACATCAGTAGTGTTCACCTAACTAATCTTTTCCTTCCATTCCAAACATATGTTTGTTCTGTATATTTATTTCTATATATTCCTATCTTTGCCCAACAAGCTCACACTTTATGAAATCAAACACGCTGGCAATAATGAGTTTCAGTCTGACTATTTATCAAGTAAAACAGAGGGAACTGCTACTTGTCAAGCAAACAATAAATAAGGCAGATCTCATTAAAAAAAATGAGAGAAACAGGTAAAGTCTTGAAATGTACTCAGGAAGTAAATAGTGTGAAGGACTAGAGGAAGAATTAACTTCAGCACCTGAGGTCATCTACTTCTAAAAGTCTCAACTAAAATATGGGCCTTAAGGGGCTTTCAGAGATTCTGTGGGACCAGTTTCACCCCACGAGAGAACAGCTGTAATACTCCTTTTCCTGCTGCCATTTCCAAGTCATACCCATCAGCAGCATATAAAATGCATTACAGCAAGGAGAGGAAAAATCCTCTTTTGTCTCTCCAGCCTGAGTAATGGTTTTGAATGTCAGGGATTTCTTTTTGCTGCTCGTTTCCATATATCTGCATGCAGGTACTCATGCACAGTGGTTTCATGAAGTTGTTTTTGTTTGCATAAACCACATGATTAAAGTGTTTATAAGAGCTACATGTTGATATGGACAACTTCAGAGAGGGAAAGGTCTTGTGAATAATTTCTGTGTTGCAGATGGCAGGAGGCTTTTTCCATCTACTAATTGCTATTTCAAAACTTATTGCACCTCAAGAAAATAGATATGACCCTTTATATTTTAATGCAAATATCTGGATAAAGAGAATTTGGAAAGAAGTTGCTAATATATTCTAAAAGCAATCAGGGGAATAGTTTATTTCCCAGATTGTAAAGGATATCTAGCATTCATCGTGGAAAGTTGCATGTGTTTGAAGAACCTTGTTGCATTTAAAGCATTTAATATTTTATCAGGATGAAATATACATTTAACTTTTTTGCTTGGGAAGTGGCAGAAAGGGAAACAGTGGCTAGAAGTGTTTAGTAGAGCTCTGGAAATGCTCTGGGAAGGAAAATTTGCAGCTTGTCTAGGCTGATCACTCTCCATCATGAGGATTATGAATAAGCATTTCCTAATGCCTGATTTGAACCTCCCAAGCTGCACTTTGTGGCCTGTGCCCTTTGTCCTGTTTGCTGCCTCCAGAGAGAAGAGTTTGCTCCATCATTTTGGAAAATCCAATGGTTTGAGCTACCATTGGATTTTCCTCCAGTGTCCTCTTCCATATATGAAACAGGCCCATCATCCCCAAGATGTCCTTTTTGGTCCTGTTTCCCAGGCTTCTGATGGACTTATCCACCTCTTCTGGACCTTCTGTGTCTGTAGCACATCCCCGTCCTGAGCAGAGAGGGGAGGACAACCTCCCTCTACCTCTTGCCTTGCTCCTCCCTGTGTGGTTTGTCCAGGGGCTCCTCCTACAAAGGAAGAGGAAGGGAGAGAGAAGGTAGGGTGGGATTTTCTCATCAACTTGGTTGATTCTCTGCATCACTGTGGCCTTGGGGGACCGTGCAGTGGGTGAGCACTGGTGGAGCTGAGTGCAAGCACAGAAGAAGGCAGTTGCTGCTGTGAAGAGCTCAGTCTGCACATGTCACAGGAGGCAACAGATGGCACAGGCTGACGAGATGGTATGAGAAGAGATGAGACAATATTTATAAACATGATAGACAGCAGTCTCAGTACATGAGTAGCCAAGACATTGTCAAGGTTTTTTTCAGGCATCGCAGGAGGGGTTTTGGAGCTGAGCTGAGCAGAGAAGTGGTTTTACAGATGCTTGCAGGAGGATGGTCCCAGGTATGAAAGACAGAATGGAGGTGCTCAAGATAGAGCAGAAATTTCATTCAAATTTGAATAAGAAAGTATATTTATCAAGGTGGAGCTTGATAAATTTCTGATTTAGATTAGAGGATTGCTGGGGTTGGCAGGAGGTTGGGTTCAGGAAACAACCTCAGGTCCAGTTTTGGAGTATCTCAAGGGGTTTTTGGTGTGTTTGAGAGTGTGGAGAAACGTTGTCAGGAGAGAGAAAGCACCATGGGAGCAATAGTTCCTCATTCAGAATCAGCCACACTAGAGTAGCAGTCATGTCCTGGGCTCTCTCACCACTGCAGGGTCCAGCCCTTCTGGACAGAGTTTTTATCACCATCTCTTGTCAAATGTACAACACACTGGTACTCTCACCCATGTAAAAATGCAGTGTCTGGTGTTCAGTGTTTTGTGTGCTTGTGTTCAGTGGAGTGGATTAGCTTGTGAAGACCTGCATCCTAATTCTGATGTAAATGTGTACTGGGTATTATGTAGCTCTGGCTTTGAAGCTCTCTAATGTTTATTTCAAAGTAATAATAGCCTCAATAATGTTCAAAGAGCTGTTTGGTTTGGATATAAAATATATATTACATAAACTAGTTTTGTAGTCATCAGTATATCTAACTTTTTTCAACTGCTCTGTCTGGAGTTCATTTTCTTGAGCTTTCTTTATCTCAGTTCCTAATCATTGCTTTCTTTGCCAACCTGAAGCTTTGTTTTCTTTCACATTTGTGGCCTCCATTCATTGCACAGAAATGGAAGTAAAGTTTCAACTTTTTTTTTTCTTGGAGAAAGAAAAATGAGAAAATGCAGATAATAGCAGAAAGATGGTGGGGGAAAAAAAGGATCTCTTACAGGTATGAGTTAGTTTTCCTGACTTAGCATGTTACATTTCTTCACATCAACATGAAGCAATGTGACCAAAGATGATGTATGAGAAGCTGAAAATGACTCATGAAGATAGAAATGTTAGGATACCCTGGAAAACTATCTATCTGCACATTCATAAGATCAACATTTGTAGCACAAACTCCAGCTTCCACAAAAGTCTGTTTTTAATAAGATGAATCAATTCCGTCCCACTTCTAAGGGCAGAAGTTGCTTGTTCCTATTACTAGTCAACAACTCAACACCATTTTCACTAACGCTGCAGAAGGAGAGAAACCTAGCACATTCTAATGAAAAGTGAACAATTGTTTGGAAACTTGATAATGTGCTATAATGCATTAGCTGAAGAGTGGGCAGAAGCTGTGTTAAGAGAATTGACCTTTACATGCAACACATTTGGAGAGATAGGGAGGAAGAAATACATCACTCACTAAGTGGAACAAGGAGCAGAACAGAAAAAGGTGGGATAGGAATTTTGACAAAAAGGACAAGATTAAATTGTTTTTGGTAAGTTTTCAGATAAGAAACACCTTCCTCTGGAAGCATTTTATAACCAGATCATTAAGCAATCCTCCCATGATAGCTACTTCATATAATAGTGTTTTATTGTCTGCATTTGTGTAAGTATCAGAATACCAGTAATGTTTCACAGTTACATAATGCTTTTTTGCTTTTAATCTCACAATAAATAAGAGGTGGGTGAATACTACAGTACTCTGCACTGACTTCAGAGGGCTTTGAGTTTCCTATCACTCCTTTTCACAAATCTCCTTTATTCCTTTGCCCCTGTCTTCAGATGCTTTGCCCATCCCCTTAAACCAGTCAGAACAAATGACATCATAGATAGCAAAGACCAGTGAATAACACTAAGTGATAGCTAAATTCATCAATAAACCTTTCTAAGCTCCTTGGTCACCCAGGAAACTGAAAAACAGGCAGTAGAGGCGACCCAGGTAATTTCAGAACTGGACTTCTGTTTAATTGATGGAACTGCAAAAATTAGTAATACATCCATTAGCCATGGCTTTTTAACTTTCATATCTAATGCAGTTAAACATAACGTATATCCTCTTATTTTCAGTTTCCAGTTTATCACGTGTTCTTGGGCTAGAAGTGCAATTCCTGCACAGTAGCTGTGGGAAGCTGCTGGCATGGATGGTCAGGTGTTTGGCATGAGGAATGGAGGGTGTGTTTGGCCTTGGCTTGGACTTCCCTCCCTGATGCCCCGTGCAGGGTCTTGCATGGCTTTGCTGTGTCCAGAACTGGAGCTGAGAGGGCTCCTGGGGAAGCAGCTGAACCACAGCTCAAGGGCTGATAGCTGGGGTGTGATCAGGAGCAGCTCCACAAGTGTGCTGGAATAGCAGGATGGCTTTCTGCTCATTCCTAAATCCACTGGGATTTGGAGGTGGAACTGGGGTGTATCATTGCCTAGGCTGAGGGTTTAGCAGTGCGTGGTTGGAAAAGCCAGCATTCAGCCAAGCATTTCAACCAGGAAGCAAACAGTTGGGAATGTTGATATGCACTTTCTTGTTTCACTTGTTCAGAGTTAATATCAAGAAAGATAAATGTGACATTTCCCCCTACAATCTGCCAGGTCATCCCTTTTTTTGCAAGACAATGAGGACAGCCCTTTTTCATATCTAGACCACTAGCAGGGTCTGCAGTTCAATGCTTTTAGGAGAAGTGAAGTTTCTAATTTATAATCCTCCTGCAAGCTTCCACAGCAAATTCCAGGGTTACAGAACTGCAGAATTCACAGGGGCCCACACAGTTTTAGGTCACTTAGTTCAGGAAGCATTTAAATCTCCACAGAGTGTGGATAGCCATAGGGCCGGATCCAGTTACATTTCATGATGCCTCCGTGTCTGATTTTTGGCTACACGAGTTCTTCCTGTACGGGTGAATACGACTTTTTTGGGTCTATTCAAACCTGAAATGCAGGGAAAGTGAACAAAAAAGCTAAAGAAATTCTGCAATCCTCCCTAAAGTGAAACTGCTGCTGAGTGCCTGTGGCCAAAACAGCCTTCTCCTTCCAGTTCATCAAGGACAACCTGTCCTAGTGCCATGCCAACATTTCTTGCTTCCCATCACATCTCTTGGGAAAGCCCCATAAGCAGTGACCTTGTGACTAAATGCCTGCCAGATCTGCTTTCTGGCAAAAACAGCTGCTACTCTTGGCACATTCAAATGCCTGCTCAAATTTTAGGAACTCCTCTATGAGGTGTTCATTTTATTCCCCTTCAACAGGAAAGCATTTCTCTAATACAGAGAAGGACTACGGGCCATGGAATTGTGAAATACAAATGGAGACACTGGTGGGAATGAGATGCTTTTTCAGCATGGGCTGACATTCTCCATGCCTTCCTGATCAGTGAAATTTTCTTTTAAAAGAAAAATGTCATTATTCATGTCACCAGGAATTAATTCATTGCAGTTAAAAATACCTTTGGAAATTAAAGGTGTTATATCCGTAAAGCTCTGCATTTACTGCATCCTTTTGGCTACCAGCTTATGTCCTCAATGTCTGGAATATTGAGGGCCAAATATGAAAGTCTGTATTTAGAACACTTAATATTGTAATGGACAATCAGTGGGATTTTCAAAACTGTTAACACAGGTGTAGGATTCTGCACTGGTGTGATTCTCACATTAGGAGTGTTTTAATGTAGTTTGTGGGGTTTTTGGATAGTTCACAATACCAGGCAAAGCTTGTTAGCCCCTGCCCAGAACATCCTGTTTGGATTTATATTATTTGCTTCCTGGCAGTGAGTGATTTGGAAACCAACCTTGGTGCCATACTGGCACATAATTGCGCTGGAAAACATGGCCCCAGATTCTTGAAATTTAATTTGGGAATCTTTATCAAGTTGCTTTTATAAGAGATAACTTTGAGTGTGTGTGGACACACCTCAGTCCCTGCTTTGCACCTGGCTGGCTGGGACTTGGGAAGGAGCCAAAATCATCAGCCCACCCCTTGAAATGGGATCAACAGGCAAAAAACACCAAGATATTCACAGCATGAATTCTGATAAATATTCCTGGGTTGGCAGGTGGGTTTTAAGATGGATGAGTCTCCCACATCCATATACAGGTGCTTGGACGTCACAGGTTTTTCCCTGTGTCATCACAGAGATTTTCTGTGCAGAGCACGGGCAACTCCTTTCTTTCATCTGCAGATGTAAAAATCAGATTTGCTTTTTTTTTATGGGACATAATCTATAAATTACACAACTGATTCAAAACTACAGAAATGATGAAACACTAATTCCACAGAATAAAACAAAATTGGGACCAGAAAGTTAATCTAAGAACTAACGTCCAACATTACAATTTTTTATTTTTTTACATACTTTAATGTTTGAGTTTTCTCTTCTGGGTGAATGTTCAAGCAGTAGAGACAGTTGTTGAGGAATGTTATGACTTTGGTGTGGGCCAGCAATGGACAAGCCTTTGGTATTAATATTATTTAACATAATGTAATTTCATTAGTGCTGGCTAAGTGTGTTCCTGTTGAAAACTTGTATTGATTGTTAAGAGAGAAGCTGCAGCCTTTTAACACCAACTGTTGATGCATTGTCTGTGGAAGCTCAGAGTCTTCAGGGCAAGGGTAATTTATACTTGCCAAATCACTTAGAGAAAATTCCAAGTACATCCAAATTTGCATATTCAGAAATATAGAGGGTAATTAGGGATAGGCTCAATATTTGCTCATTTCTCATTTTTAAATCACAAACTTGGAATGAACTGTCTGGCTCGATATTTTCCGATTGGAAGCAAATAATGAAGAGAAACTCAGTCCCCTCAAGCCATGCTAAAACACTTTATGGTCTCATCATATCTCAAATTTGAGGAGGATAAAACCCCCAAACCCCTACGTCTCATACTGGTTCACAACCTTGCAAAAGGTTCTCCAATTGTGTTTTTAAGTCCATAAAGGGAAAGTTACCTCTGAAGAAGCCCTGTCAAATTTAGCAGAATGAAACCTGTAGGATGGTGTTGATATTAATGAGGTTCTGCTCCTCTAAAAGTACCCAGGGATCTCACAGTATAAAAGTTAACTGAGTTTAATTTAACAGATTTTTTAATAAGCGTTTAGAAAAAAATAAACAATAAAATATGCATACCATGTCAGCGAGTAAAAATTAGGACAAGAAAGTTTGTTTAAATATTTGATATTCAATGTCAAAGCTTATGAATTATTTTTTTACATATATGAATATTTGAGTGGTTTCTGCAGAACCATTCAGATTCTTCATCACTTGAGAAACTCCACATACCTGTGTTGCTTTAGTGAATAATGTGAATGTGCAGCTTATTAGTGCTTTGCCTTGAATCCCGTAACTTTTAAGATTTCCCAGTAAAAGCAGTGAATGAAAAAGTAGAATTTCTTTAATGTCCTTGTGCTGTATGCTCTGGCACTGCTGTTTCTCTCACTCTTATCTGCCTTTACTCTGGGAGGCCTATAAGATTCACCTCTGAACATGTAGAATAATGGTTTATTTTTTATGCCTGCTCTGGTTTCATTAATTTGTGGATTAACTGAGGAGCAGAAGCAATTGCACTCGTACCCCCTTCGAGTGACATTTGGTTCCTTCTATTTTTCTTCATTTCCCTAATATTTGCTGTTCTTTATACATTCCTCCTCTTGCCTTTTCTTTTCTCATTTCTCAGCCTCTTCCTCTCTCCCAGGACTGCATTTTGACACCCTTAAGCAGTGAATTGGTCTTTGCTTACTGTAGCATTCACATCAATCTTGTGCTTGTGGCTCTGGCCTTTATTCCTCATTCCATAATAGTTTCCCTTCACCCCCCACCTCTTCTCTCTTATCTGTCTTGTAGGAGAATAATGTCTTTCAAAACTTTCGTGAGTGGGAATAGCAGTGTCTGTGAATATTTATTTGCTGTATAAATAGTCCAAAGCTTATTCTTCATCGTGGCCACCCACGTTGCTGCATGTTCCCAGAGCATCTCATGTTATTTTTCTGTGCAATGAAACCTCATGTGTTTTGCTAATTTGAGAAAGATATGCTCAGGTTGTTGACATTTTCATCTGCCTTTCGTAAAAAAAAAATGAAAAATGAAGAAACGAGTGGCCTCCTATGCCACTTTAAAGTAGGAGGAGAGAAATTCTTTCCTTGAGAGAATTGAATGTTGGATTTTAGTTTGCATGACCTCTGTGTTGGCTACACTTTGCACCAGGATGGAAGATGTTTGTTCCCTGGACTGGCTCTGCTTTGCCACATATTTTAAGTGGATATCTGAGAGGACCTTCTTAGATTTTCAAGAAGCAGCCTTGCTGATGGGCTGCACCCCCCACTTAGGGACAAGGGTTTTTTTAGCTTGCCCACTTTGTAGCCTTTCCATGTGGTGTAAAGGGTCTGCAGTGAGACTGAGAAATATGCCAGTAACTTTATCTGCCTTGGCCTTGCTCCACAGAAGTTCATGTGCACAAACTCCTCTTTAAGCACGTGAGGATTGGGAAATTCGGTGGGACTATTCCTGGGCTTAAAATTAAGCTTGCTATACTTAAGGGCTACAGTGATGCTTTACATCTGGCTTTCATCCAGCATCCTGAATATTGCTCATTGATCCTATCACTGGAAAACAGCCACTAAAATTATTCTTTTTTTAAATTGGATTTCCTAAAAAGACACTGGGAAACCCATTCAAAATAACACCCAGTCTTTTGGTGTCTGCTTTGCACTAATGAACTCCTATGTTTAATTTGGTCTTGTCAGGACAGAGTGTCTCCAGAAACCTGAAGTTTAATAGAGATGAAGCAATATTTTTGGTGTAACTGTGAGTAGGAAGTTATCATCAATCTCATCTTCTTCGAGCAAAACTTACAAGGACTTTCTAATCTGATCAGCTTTCTTGAACACAGTATGTTGATGACTTGCTTCAAGTCATTCATGTGGAGGTATTATACCTACTACATATGATAAAACAATATAAAGCAGATCAACTGCTTATAATCTAATTAGTTTGGTCTTTTCATTTACAGTTATGCCCTGAGTACAGCTGTGCAAAATTCACATAATTTGTTTCACAGAATTTTACACATTTTTCTTTTTGTTTTGTTTAGCTTTATAACTCTGAGATTTCAGCTTCATTTGCAGCTTCAGTGAAATTGCCAGTCCCACCTCCGAAGCATATGAAATCAGATACAGAGTGTTTTTTCTAAGTCTGAACTATTTTCAGGGAGAAAATGAAACCATTTAAAGTCAAAACTTACAGTAGATTTTTTGCTGCAAGTTTTCATGAGAAAATGCCAAGTGGCTCCAGTTTCACTCCAGATGTTACAGGTACTTTTGTTTGGGAATGGGACTGATTCAAAACTGTGGGATAAGGGTTTTTCATGAACTGTCACCCCTTCAGTACTACCCATACACTGCAGATTAAGAGTCATTTCTGGATTCAAGTATTCCAGCCTGTGCTCAGTTCATCTATGGAACCACGGTGTAGGAGTAGTTTGTGTCCTTATGTTTTCCTTTGGATTTAGGGATTTGAAAGCGTTAAAAATATTTATATGTATTTTGTAATTTTTATTACTTGCACAGATCTTAGTATGAAGTCATATCAATGCATGACCATGTGTTCAGCTTGAAATATGGAGGATATCAGTGGTGGATTCTAGGAAAGACAATCAGCTTTCTGGTATGAATGTCCTTGGGAAAACAGATAAATTAAAAAAACCCAAAACCTTTTAAAAAATATTCATCTTTGAAAGACTCCAAATACACAAACCCTTCTCAGTTGCTTTGTTTTTTCACAAGCAAGTGGGTCCAGAAGAAAGAAGTACCAAATTCTCTCTGCACACAGGACAATGTCAGAGTGCACTTCTGCATCATTTCGGAGCTAAATCTATTCCACTCCACTTGATTTATTTAAGTTTTACATAGATAAAAATAGAAAATACTATTAATTTTTAGCAAATCTCTTTATATGTAAATGAGTGACTGGAAGATAGGGCCTAAATTTCTTGCTGGAGTACATGAAGGATGGATTTGTTCATCATGCTTCCATCTATCTTTGGCAGGGAATACTTTGGCTAAATTTAAAGGGTAATAAGAGGGTTGTAGCAGAATAAATTGTTTTACTTAGATTTCAGATCTGAAAGTGGGTATTTTACAATCCATGTATTTATATCTGATGCTTGAATAACATAGCTTGTATTACTCTTACCCTTCCCTGAAGTGAATGCTTTGAAAATAATAGTCTGGCAAATAGTTCCCTTTTGCTCCCTGTTCCTTTTTACCTTGTCCTTTCTGTAGCTGCCTCATGTGTAACCAGCAGAACTAGAGAACTGCCAAGGCTTGCAGAAACCATGTTTATTGCTTTTTGGTTTAATTTCTTAGGAAAGCAGGAAGTAATTTTTTAAAGCGATATTAAGGTCAGTAGATGTGTTTTATTGGATAACACCAATATTAAGAAACAGAGATTTGAGAGTCTCAAATTACAATGCCTTTACTCTTTTTAATGGATTGGTGCTGGTGGTGGATTGCATTAACATTGTCAATACAATTTATTTAGGATTTGTTGAACATTTGCTTTAGCTGTTAACATCAGAATGGGAATGTGTAAATTTTATTTGCACTAATAATACATTCACCCTTGCTGCTATTGCAATGTATTGATTTGATTTCTGGACCTTACCTGGATTGCTGGAAGGACTCTGAGTTTTCCCTCTTCCATGGCCTTAGTTATGTTCATAGGCTTTTTGGTGACTCCTGATCCAGCAGTGGGCTGAACAACTTATTCTTCTATTCCAGTTCTATATTTTACTTGCTGTCTTTTCTGGCAGTAACTTGTTGAAATATTGCAGTTAGGTTGTATGTAACCTCTAATTCAGCCTTTTTTAGCACTTTTCTTTGCCAATAAAGAGTTCTGATATTTTCTGCATGACTCATACCCCAATAGCAAAATGAAATAATTTCCCCAGTATTTCAGAGCTCTCATTGACACCTGAGTTACACACACTGTGAAACCTTCAACTCTCACTTTATGGGCTAGAAAAAAACAGGTTTTTGGGTGTTATTTGCATTATTACGGTTACAAGGACATATATAAGTGAATCCTTACAGCCTAAACTTGCTTTTCTCCCTCTCTTTACCTTTTCTTCCTTCTCTGTGTTTCACTGCCTGTTTTATCCCTACCATAGAATCCCATCAGGGTAAATTAATCATGTCACTTTCAGTTTAAATAATAAAGGCATCTCCACATCCTCCCCTAGTACATTTGGTAGTGGACTAATTTAATACTGTGATTGCACTCAGTAAGCAATTTTGTTTTCCTATTGAGGTGCAGTGTGTGTGTGTATGTGTGTGAGAATATAATTGCAGAAGTATTGGCCTGCCTGGATCAGGACACAGCTGAATGATGGAAAGGTATCTGCTGTTCAACACGCTCCCAAAAATCAGCATGTAATGCTCTATTGGCAAACACGTTTTGCAGTTTTGGGGAGGACTTTCCAGCCTGCATGGTTCCCTGTATGAAAAGGGGAGGCTCAGGCTGCAGGTTTGGGTTATCTGATCCTTTTTCAGATGCCTTTTGTTTCATTTTGCAAGCAAATGCTCCAAATTCCTTTGAACTTCAGTACTGGCATAGACTGGGATGGGCCAAGGCTGGAACAGCATCCAGCAATTGAAAAATTGCAAAATAATATAAAGTTTTGTTGGAAAAAAATAGATATGCAGGCAGCCAGTGAGATTTTGCTGCACACATTGAGACCACTTCACTTGGCCTGAAGTACAGTATGAATTGAAAACAAAACTATTGTCCTTTTGATTAACTGCAGTACAGACCCTCTCGTTTTGAAACCAAACTGCTGCAGAGATGAGCCCTTAGACAAATGTTGACCCATTGTTTGGCTGTTTAACCCCCTCCCCAAGTTCACTGTCAATTCATAGCTTCAATTCAGCAAATGGCTAATGGGATTGATAAAGCATGGAAGCAGAGCTGTGGTGTTTTAATCAGTCTCCAAAGCTGTTTATTGGGAGCATGCACCAGATCTGGAGAGACTGTTGATATATTTAGAGCCAGTCAAAAACTGCAAGAAAAATGTCATGTCTATTTGCTCAGATTTTTAAATGAATTTATTTTGGCTGTACTTTCACTCCTTTTATATGCCATGGAGAGTCACAGATCCTGGCTGGCTCTGCAGGAAGTTAACCTATTCTGTAATTGTCATCTTGCCATGGGAACCTGCAAGCCAAGTCACGAGCCTGCCTGGAAGGTGCAGAGTGCTAAAATAAACTCTCAAGCTGAAGTTCACAGACTGTAACACTCACTGTGCACTGCCCACATACCTGTACCTGCTGTGTGAACAGAATCCCTTTGCTTTTCCTGCTGGAAACCCAGGTGTGGAAATCCCTCAGTGGAAATCCAACACCCCACCCATCTCCTTGGGTGGAAGATTACAACCAGAGTGGCACAGAATAGGTGGATTTCTGATTTGTGGTCTCACTGGCTTAGATAAATATGTGATGAAGGTGCTGGACTTCGTGAGAATGTGTTTTAAACACGAATTTGATATTTGGTCTCTTCCCTTTTTAGCCATAGGTGACCAATACAAAGATGAGCAAAGGGGAAATTTTTTCATTCTGTGTTGCTTGTCACAAGGTATCTAGAAACCCATGGTTCTTCTCATTTCAAATATGGCAAATCACACAGAAAAGGAATATACTCTAATCATAGAATTGTGAGGGTTGGGAGGTACCTTACAGACACCCAGTTGTTTAATTCCAGGTTTGATTATCATTGAAGCCACTAAGTCACCTTTTGAACAAATTGCCTTCAGCCACCTGACAGCAGTTTGTGTGTGAGTCTAGACAATTTTGTTGCAATTCCTCAGAGCTATCTGCAATATTGTGCCAAATTTAACTCAAAAGGAAGGGCTGCCCTGGTAATGTGCCTCCCCTGCACTGTCCAGCTCCTGAGAAAGGAAGGTTTTGGCTGAGCAACTGCAGCAACCCCACAACTGTGGAGATGTGTCCCCTGGCAGCATTAGTGATGTGAAAGTGGTTATATACCCAAAAAATGACTTAC
>NC_066321.1:3772823-3815323 GCF_022539315.1 Serinus canaria
TGTGCAAGTACTCTGCTCATTTAACTTGGAGCAAGGGAACCGTAGAGCAGAAAGGGTTGGAGTACACATGGGGCCACAGGCCTATTTAAATATAGCTGGGACACCTGGAGAATGTTTGAAAAATTTCTTTTAAAGAATCTTTTATATTGTTCTTCTTTCAGTGCAGCTGGGGTCTGTGGGGATCAGGGGATTATTTTTGATACCTGTCTAAAAGAGTTATGTCTACACTGATTTCCATCCCTTGCTACTAATTAACCTTATTGTATACAGGAAACAGTCTATTTAATACCTGCATTCTTTCTGTAATGCCAAGTAAAATGAAATCTAGTGTGAAATCTAGTTAGCATTTGCCTTTTTGAAGTCATTTTTGAGTTTCCAGTCCGGGTGACTGTGACCTCAAAACTGAAAGCTATAAAATGGTCCCAATTTCAGCTCAATGGGAGTTTCTTGAAGATTCCCTGTTCACCTGGACTTGCACGTGTAGTAAACTGCCCATCTTGGTGCTTAACAGTGTTTTCCCAGGAACCATCTATTTTTTGGGTCACTCAGAGCCCTGCAAAACACATGTATATTCCTCCTAAGCAAAGGAGTCTCCTCCTTCCTGCTGGAAAGATCACACTTTGACTGTTTCAGCGTACAGAGACTTATAAAAAATTTAAATAGCAGTGGTAAAAACAGATCCATTAAGAAGAACAGGGAATGGTGATATAAAAATGTCACCAACAAAGGCATGGGATGGTGAGGGGTAGAGAAAGGAACTTAAACTATAAAATGGAGGGAAAAAAATTGATGTACAATATTTTAAAGGAGCTTTAAATCCTGCTGAACGACACTGGAATTGATCCTGTGGGCTCCAACATGCAGATAGAGGAGTTGTTACTGTGCAGCATGATTTTGAAAAGAATATTCACTAAAATGGATTATTTTTCATGTATTTGATGAGGAAATGTTCCCCTGGATGTTGAAATGTTGAGCCAAGCCCTGTGGTCCTGCTCTCTCTGCAGATCTCTGAGTGCATCCCCAGTGTCCCAAAAACAGAGTTGGATTTTTACAGGAGATTGGTTCAATTCCTTGAAGAGGACTCAGGTCAGGTGGCTGGGTCACTCTCTTGGGGACAGGCCAGCTGCATGAGTTTGGCAGTCTTTAACAACAAAATCCTGAAGAAAGGGACATAATTTACTACTGAATTTTCTTCATTTAATACCAAATGATGGTATCAAGAACAAAGCTAGTCAAAACAAAGGCCGAGAGGAAAAACAAAAATAACATTTTAATACAGACTGTGCATCAGTACTGACAGCATAGATCCTAAACAAAGGTTGGAAGTGGTGGTTTGATTTATTTGTTAGTATTAAAGCATGGTGGAAGCACCAGAGGAATAGGACATTGATGTCATTAGTTATCATCTATTTGGAAGGAAGGAGAAGCATTGTTTTCATTCCTGCTGGGGCTTGTCAGGAATCTTGGATGTTGGAAATTGAGCTTGATGGCAGAAGTATAGGCTTATGAAAGTACTGGGTGTTTGTGGGTGTCCATCCCTATGGCTAAGTGGCCACAGTGGGGATCCAAGATTTGGTTTAAGGAGCCTGAAAGGTGCCCCTGGATCCCTCTTTAAAAATGCTCCTCAAGGAATGGGATAGAATTTTTCTCATTTGCTGTTTTCCTTCCATTTCCTGTATTTTATACTTATTTTGGTCAATAAAGCAATGTTCATTTACGCTTTATACCATTCTCCAGAAAGCACATTTCTTTGTGCAGCCTCTCCAAAAACAACAGAAATAATCTGACTTAACTATAAAAGATTTTATCATTTTTTTTCCTTCTGCCTTTCCTACTAAGCTCCTCTGCAAAACAGCTAGAAATTTTCATTTTCAAAACATTAGTACAGCAAATTGCCATCTTTCTGTGCACGGCATTCTCTATGTACTCATCATCTGAATGATTCCAGATCACTCTCCGGCAGCGTGAATCTCAGCATGCCCTCATGCCTGCCTCTTTTTCAATTATATCTAAGAGGAAGACTGCTGGAGACCCATTTTTTCATCTTGCACAGGACCCCAAAAGTGCCAGCTCTCATTTCAATATAATATTATGACAGTATGATAAAATGGATGTTAACAGGACACTGACTAATACGATCCATAGAGAAATGATAGAACAATACAACATTGGGCAGATTGTATTACTAACGTGCATTTTATGGACACAAAATTGCCTTTATAAACAGGGTTCTAGGGTTTAATCCTTACATCCTACAATCCTACTTAGTGTTCTAAGACATTCTGCAGCGCTGCTGAAATTTTTTTTTTTTGCATTCTTAAATGAAATATACATTTTTATTTTAGCACAGGGCTGCCTATATCACTCCCAATTTACTAATGAAACTTGGCATTCAAATGACTCATCAGCACGTACTGCAAGGCATAAAAATAGATTAATGTGGCATACGTTTCTTTACCCATAAAAACGCACCTTCATATAATCTCGGCGCTGTCTTATTCAACAGAAAGTCTGTCATTTCCTTCCCCTAGCAGGTCGAGTTAAAAATGAGCTAAATGTGTGAGAAAGCCATTAGTGCACTAATGAAAAGCTCGATACCGTTTGAATTTTTCATCACGGGATATTTGTTCTGTGGCACACAGCACTAATATTTACTGTCACCGGTACAGTATGCGCGGTAATTAAGTTACAGTCATCAGCTGTGGGGTGGATGTTAAGCAAAGATGTTTCTGTGTGAGCTGGGATCTCTCTCACACACATTTCACAGACTCACAGGATCACAGAACGGTTTGGGGTGGAAAGGATCTTAAAGCTTGCCTTGTATCAACCCCCTTTCCATGGGCAGGGACACCTTCCAAGCCCCATCCAACCTGGTCTGGATCGTTTCCAGGGATCCAGGGGCAGCCACAGCTTCTCTGAGCAACCCATGTCAGGGCCTCACCATCCTCATAGGGAAGGTTTTCTTCCCAATATCTAAACTAACATGAGACATCCCTTGAAGCATTTGTAGGTTTGGCTGATGAAGAGGAAAGAAAAGCGATTAAAAAGGATTTTGATATCTGATCTATGCTCTGTATCAGTCTCTCCATGTGCTCCTCAGACCAGAAGGTTGGTAAAAGCCACCTCAGGACCTTACTGGCTAAACATTTCTGTAAGAGAAATCAGTACCACAGTGTCTTTTTTTTTCCTAGAAGATGGATCAAAGTTGAAAAATTATGCACTTGCCAAAACCATTATTGATATCATGGACACTGCTCTCACCTGCATCATCTGTGGTGGCAGGATGGTGCTGAGGAGTCTCTTGTTTGCTCGTGGGATGTCTGGCTATCTCTCTTTCTCTCTCATCTCTTCCCTTATTAACTTCAGAAGGATATAATGTGAAATTAATAAAATCATTGTAGGAACAGATGGAATTCTGGCTATAGTGACAACATAGCATGAGCTTCAAGAGCAGGAATAGCTTTTTCATCAAGCTCCAGTCTGAGGTTTTCAGGAACCTTCTTTCCATGAGCACAGTCTCTTTGGAGGGTATCAGAAAACGTGGAATGTTCCAAATTTCCCAAGTGATCCGGCTTTTTCCTGCTGAGCTGTCTACCCATTTTGACAGAGTCTTCCCATGCTGGTTTTCCTCCCACCACCTGGTGACACCTGCCACTTCTGGGCTCGTTTTGTCACAGTGTGGCTGCGGGTTCCAGGAGATCAAAGTGAGACACATCTGCAATTGTGCACCTCTGATTTCACAGCAGTGCAAGGTGTACCTTTAAATAAGTAAATCAGAGTCGCATTCAGAGCTGCCTAAGCTTCAGGAACCTCTGGCATGTTTGTGTTCAGATGAACTTTTGACAAATCCCACAACTTCCTTACCATTAGGTGGGCACAGAAAGTCCTGAACCTGACTGAGAGGCATCTGTCCCCTGCACTTCTGGAGTCAGCCAGCCCAAAGGGAGCAGTTTCCAGCAGCACAATGATTTGCCTCCCCACCACATTATGCTTGGCAAGTGGCCTGAGACAGATGCACACTTGCTTCTTAATTAGACAGCTTTTTCCTTTCTGTCCAGTCAGTTTTCCTGGTTTCTTTCACTGGAGAGTGACCCTAGGAAAGGCAGGGAGCACAGCTTGTGACCCCTGCAGCCTAGCAAAGTGCCCTTGTGTAAGGCAGAAAAAGGCACCCCAAGCTGATATTCAAGTGATGGATTCCTTCTGCATGTGGGCATGTCTGGGGTCAAATGTTCCAGTTCTTCTATGACTGAATCCCCAACCACACAGGTATAAAAAGAATTAAAAAAGGTTTTGGCCTTCACAGGGTAAAAGTAAAATCTAATCTGAGTAGAAACTATTTGGGATATGAAGCAATTAAAGCCTTATGTGTGTAAATAGGAACTTCTGCATACTGGAAAAGTTTTTAGTGCCTGAGAAGAGCCTGTAGACCCTTTGGCCATGGATCTCAAGGTTCACCTCTCTTTACTTGCTCCAAAGCAATGTTTTCCTAGCAGGTACCTACTGATGATCTAAGGGATAAATGGTGTTGGTTCCAAGATGGAGCCCTCCTCTTTCTCAGCCTCTAAGAACATCACAGATTTCTCTAGCAGCATCCATTTCTATAATATTTTCTATCTATTTGTACAGGTAGGCTATCCAAAAACAAAATGTAAGTGTTGTTCTATAATAGGCCAGGTCATGTACATTGGCAGAAAATGGAAGAGGAAAATTACTTTAGGTGCTCTTTCCCTCATAGAACAGAATCATAAGATGGTTTGGGTTGGAAGGGATCTTAAAGACCATATTGTTCCAACACCCCATGCCTTAATTCATCCCATGTCCCTCTTTCCCCCGCCATATTTGCCTAGCTTTATGAAAGCCATTTGGGATGAAAAACTGGTTTATTGAGGGCCTGTACTGTAGGAACAGCATTTCCAAAGAGGTCTCAATTACCTGAAACACAGGCTCTGCATGAGGGAAGAATATATCATGGTAAAGAGAGTAAATAAAGAGGGTAAAATGCCTCTGGAGGGTGACCATTCCCTGGACCTAATCACTTGATATGGGCCAGACCTCAGGGTCTGGACACACACTCATGTTCAAGGTACCTAGAGGAGCAAAGACTCATTTGTCTCTTTTAGCCATTCTTGAGGCATCTACTTGAAAAACAAGGCTGACTTAAATCAGGAAAAATATTAGTTTGCTGCGTCAGAGTTTCTCTGTTTCCTCCAGAATATGAAATAAGTGGCCCCATGTCCTCCCTCTCCTTTCTTACACCATGTCCAGCAGTCTCAGACAATGAGTAGCATCTTTTTCAGCTCGTGCTGAGTCTGCTGGAGCCACTTAAAATACCCACCTTTTCAATCCATTAGCTGGAGCTATGTCCACCATGATAAACTCTGGAGAGCCAGGGGGGCTTTTCCCCATGCCATCAGATGTAAGAAATACACCCAGGGCAGGAGAACACAGACCCAGAAAATGCACCAGGTCTCAATTTATCCTCCTGTGTTGAATTGTCCAGTCAAGGAAATGTTTTGATTTTCAAATCCATTCCTTTTTTTTTTTTTTTTTTTCATTCCCCCCCTCCTCCCTTTGTTTTGGGAAATGAGAAAAATATATAAAAGCAAGTTATTAATAAAACATCTATTATGCCCATGGGACAGAGGTCCTTCCGTATTGTTCAGATGGCATGTTTATTGTTGACATCTCTCTTTTCTCTGAGTATGCACAGAACCCTGAAATCCTTTTACATTTTTAATAAGATTATTTCTTTTTTTCAATCTAGTGCAAGAAAACCGCATCTGCAATATGCATAATACTCTCAAAAACTGCAGCATCAGAGGGAAAGCACTGCCAATGTTTTTGGCTGTGTGCACTTCAAAGAGACACAGTGTGAAAAAGAATAGTACCAGAGGTCTCAGGAAGGTGCTCACATTTTGTATCTTAGGGCAGGTTTGTTTAAGGTAGTTGCCTTATTTTTCAGTTCTCCCATTTGAGGTAAAGCACATCATAAACACAAGAGGGAATTTGATTTGTATGTCAACCAGCAAGGCTCCATAAATCTGGGGTAAGCCACGTTATTGTGTTGCTTTGTCTGAACTCAGTGTCCTGGGGAGCAAGGTGAGCACCAGCTCTGTGTTCCTGCAGCACTGGCTGGTCTGGGGGCGTGTGGAATCTGTGGTCCTGTGAAAATGTGGGTCCTCCAGCTGAAGAACAAATCTGCTCTTGTGTGCTTCCCCATGGGAGTGTGAGAATTCAGCCCCACGCTGCAGCTGTGCTGAGGGAGATGATTAACTGTGCAGGACCCTTGTGGCAGGTTCCAAGTCCATGTCCCTGAGCTGATCTTTTAAATTTGCAACAACAAAGGGCAGAAGCAGTCCCTGCTCGTGTCCTGAGGTTAAAAGACTGCAAGGGGCCCAGGAACCAAGATAAGAGTTGGTACAGGCAGGTACCAGAAAGCCAGGGTTGTGTGGCTGAAGCTGCTGATGGAAATTTGGAGAGCTGCAAGGTGAAGTAGCCACAAGGGAGAAAGCAGCAGCTCTGGCACATTCTCTGTATAGACAAAAATAGCATTTAATTCCCCAAATTCCCTTGTGAACCTGGTCCAGGCAATAAGGACAGTTCAGCTCTTCAGTGCAGAGCAGAAATCAGATACAAACAAGCAGCTTGATTATTTTAAGAGCTGTGGAGGGTTCAATAATGAAAATATTAAGGATCCTTCCCCCTCGGATGCTTAAGAGCTTGGTTCTAAAAGGCAGAATAGATGCCCAGAGCATCCTGTGAAAGACAGAGCAAGTTATAAGAGGTGTGGCAGATCTTCCATTTGAGGGAAGGTTAAATTGATTAAGAGACAAATGAGAGGTGATGTGTTAGTGGTATATAGGAGAGTGAATTGCCAGAAGAGGTCAGTCAGATGATCCTATTTAGCCTTTCCCATAAATCAAGAGCAAGCAGAGTGCTATACAATGGTACTAAAAGCTAATGAATTTAAAAGTGATACAAGTAAAATATTTTCTTACATGGTGCATAATTAACCTGGGAAATTCATCAGATACCATTAAGACAAAGAGCCTAGCAGGATTAAAAATGGATAATAAGTGACAGAAACTACATAAAGACAGAACTGTACACAGGGTGTTCGGCCATTTATTTAAAACCATTTACTGCCTGGGGCTGCCAAGAAACATCCCCTGTGGGAAAGGCTGACATAACACTGGACTTTTTCTACCTTTTTTACTGCAATGGACAGGCTGGAGCCTGAGCAATGGACTGGTCAAACCACTTTCAGTATGGTCACTTTAATTTTCCAGAGCAGAGGCCATACCACCACCTACCCCAAATTGCAACCAAAAAGATTGTGGGCTGCTTCTTTAAAAGCTTCTGAGCTTTGGGACAATATAGAAATCACTGGTGGAGAGGTGGGTGGTTGTTCCCTTTATCCACCAGAACTGCAGCCAAAAAAAGTTATGGATAAGAACTGAGCACAGAAATTGCATTTTGACAAAGAGGAGAGAACTGTGTGGAATTTGAGTCTATATTTTATTAACTGAAATGTGCTCTAAAATGGTGGTGTTTTGTGGATGACTAATTTGCACTCAATCTGAACTTGCAGTGTTTTATGGTCTCTCTTAAACTTGTTGAACAAAGCCTTCAACTTTCACTGAAGGTGGCCCCAGGTATTTTGGAGGTGTGGACAGCCTGCTTTGCTGGGAGATGTTGGATTCCCAGCACCTTTGAAGTATTTCTGAAGGTTTAAGGGCAAATTATAGAAAGTCAGAAAACTTCACCGTGGTCAAGGCTTTTTAAGACAAATTTCATTCTGTTCTGTTGTCTCTGGGGTTACCCTGCCCTTGGGTTGCAGGGCTGGGTGCCTGCAAAACCCCAAATCCCTGGTTACTAGAGGTGAATTCAGGGTGTAGAATGGAAAGTGTCTGTGAGGGTGGTGAGGTCCTGGCACACTTTGCCCAGAGTGTCTGTGAACTCCACATTCCTGGAAGTGCTCAAGGCCAGGTTGGATGAGGTATGGAACAACCTGGGATAGTGGAAGGTGTCCCTGCCCAAGGGAGGGGGTTGGAATGAAGTGATCCTTAAGGTTCCTTCCAACCCAAACTATTCTCTGAGTCTCTTTAAAAAGCAAGGGAAAAAAAAATAAATAAAAGGGTCTGAATAAAGAGAGCACTAAAGTAGAAAGTTCTCTTTTGACACATTTATCTGTCTCTGTGCCTCAGTTTCTCAGCTATTTATGTGCAGTGGCATTGCATCCCCAACTGTCATGACCTGAGTATGGAATTCATCTTTTTTTAAAATGTTATTATATGTTTTGTGTGAAAAACAGTAGTGAGGGCTCATGTTCTCTTTCCAACATGAAGCAAATCTTTGCAACAAGGCTCTCTAAGTAATAAGGGACACTAATTCTCACAATATTTCAGGTATGTTTGGAAGTATGAGTTTGTGTAGTGTAAAAATAGCCTGGAGGGGTGGCAGAGGACATTCATTTGCTGAGTGATCACTCGTGGTGATTTGGCACAAGGATGAGATTGTTGTTTAGTAGCATCCTGAAGCATTTTTTGAAGAGAAAGGTTTGGGTTCAGCCTGACCTCCACGGGCCACTTGTTTGTCCCTTGATCTTTAGGAAAAGGTTGTTGTTTTTTACCCCAAAGTGGATGCTAGGAAAGGCTCCTATGTTCTGCAAAACCACAATTGCCCTGGGCTCCATTTTGCATCCTGCAAAGCCCAGGAGCTGGGATGAGACATGTGCCTCTGATGATGCTCAGCTTCCCTGTGCTCCGGGTTTCCTTCCTGCAGCAGGAGTGCTGTGCAGGGGACCCTCTGTGCACCCCTGAGGCTCTTCTGCCAGCCTCCTCTGAGGATTAGCCATGGAAGATCTATAACCTGATTACAGTGGTGATCGTGGGCCCAAGTCACTGCCCAGCTTCCTTCCCAACTCTACCCATGGTCTGCATCCTGTGTGGAAATTGATTAGCAGAACTTCTTGAGTGCCTTGGGCTGAACGACAGCCTAAGGCTCTGTTGCAGCATGGGGTGCTTGCAAAAATAGGCTGAGTGTTACCTGCACTGTGCTGGCAGAGAATTAAAGAACTGGTAAAATGTATGCTGCCTCCAAAAAAATGTGTATTTATATGTATGTAAATAAAAAGAGGAATAAAGAATTGTTCAGGGGAGTTTATGTTTCCTCTTTTAGCTGTAGCTCAGCAAGTCAGCGTGTCTCATAATTGTTTAGAAATCCTGCTTTGGAGTAGAACTTCTTGAGTTAAAAACTGACACTGTCTCACTGAAGCTTACAATTCCATATGCTAAAAAGTTTTATCTTTATTTTAATGATAAAGTATTGCAGCTGGAAATGCCCTTTTTTGGTTCCGTTAGAGGTTTATTTCTGATATCTCCTTTTACCGAATCAATCCCAGTTTTGTGCTCATGCTTCTCAGATGACTTTGAGTAGAAGATGCTCTTCTTAGGGAGAAGATGCAGAAAAACAGTGATCCTTGGGCATATTTGTCTCTGCTGCATTCTCAGGTTTAATTTTTCTGATCATTTACCATTAATAGCTCCTTGCTCAAAATATCTGTGGCCCTTCTCAAACAGATGCTGGCTCCTGAAAAAGAAAGGTCTTCTGCAAGTCTAAATTTGACTTGCTAAATATTTAGAAGAGTTTGAGCAGAACTGCTACCAAGTGATAGTGAATATTCCAATAAGTAACAACTGGAAGAGCAATGTGGTGGGGATACAGGCTCAGTGAATTGCAAAACTTAGACACTTTTGGGATTAGGAAATGTTTATGTCCAGCAACAAGAGTCTGTCTGAGTCCTGGGCTGTGAGCTTGGGTAATAAAGAGCAAACTGCCTGAGCAGGAAGAGAAAGAAACCCTGCTGCACTTAAGGCTTGAACATGTATTTTTATTTGTATTTTTTTCCCCACTCTTCCCCTCTTTTATCCTCCTGGTTTCTGCTGATGGCAGGGCCTGAAGGGCTGGCTCTTTGACTAATGGTTGAGTCAGTAATTTTTCCCATTAAATTAATGTATGTATTAAGGGAGACAGGAAGAATTGGTCTCTTGGGGAAGGAAGCAGCTTGGTAGCAAGGCATGGCCATTCCTTTGTGTTGTCGGGATGAGAAAGGAAAGGCATCTGCTACAGGCCCTGGATTTATACACTCCTCTGGTGAGAGCCACTTGTGTCCCCCCAGATTGTCTGCCCACGTCCAGGCTGCAATTTAACAGAACATTCAGCAGAGCAGTCAGCATTTTTGTACAATGTTCGTGCAAGGAGCCCTTCAAACCCAAAGAAAGGCTTATGTGTCCAAAAGTTTCCTTGATTTTTGTTCTCCCCCTTTTAAACAGTTGATCTTAAGAGAGATATGGTGCATTTCATAAGCCTTGTCTTATAAAAACAAGACAAGAGGAGTCTCCGTGCTCCGAAGAAAGCCTGAAAGAAGATTAATTAATTAATTAAGAATCTTTTCTTCTGAGTGCAACAGGCTCCAAGTAACAAGTGAACTTTTCATTTCCAGTAATAGCAGAAATTACTTCAATAGCATGATTGTGAGCACCCGTGGGGCCATAATGTGAATGGTCTTTATTAAGGAATAGACTGAACTTCTGACTATCTTTCTTCCAGTCATTTCCACAGGCTATAAACAGCGCCTGGTTTGTTGCTATTAAAAGAGTCTATAGATGATGATCCTGAAAAGCATCACTGTTTAAGTACTCATGGCTTGACATTACCATGAAAAATATTTTCTTGATCATAAAGTGAATTTGGGCTCTCCAGTGCATTATAGTTTTGTTCAGAAGTTATTGAGCTGGATATTTGTGATACGAGGGAGATTTTGTTTGGTTTTGTGTTTTTCATTTTAATTGTTGGTCACTACCCCTCTGTTTTGCTTGATTTTTCAGACACGTGAGCAGTCAGAAAAACCATCTCAGGGCTGCTTTTCATGTTTTCTTCGTGTTTTCTGCCTGTGTTAGCACTTGATGAAAGAACCTGGTCTTAGCTAACAATCAGGCCTCATTATATATTTGTTCCCATAAATGACCACTCCAGGAGTGACCTTTCCTGAATAACATGGAATTTTGCACAACAATGCTGAGTAAAAACTGAAGCAGCCCACGATCTGCTGAGGTGATACTGAAGGCATATCTCTCATGCACAGCAGACCTATGCATTAATCCTATGTTTTGGGGTCTTTAATTGCTTTAAATATTTGCTTCTGGATCTGTGTTTCACACATCTTATTTACATGGTTTATTTTTCATTTTATGAACAAATCGATAACCAGACAGACTCTTTACCACACTGGATTAGTTTTATTTATTCTCTTTGAACTTGATTAAAAAGCTGTCAAACATAAGTCTACATTTTATCAGCAGAATACTTTTACAAAACAGGGTAGGAGATGTGTATAGCTGGAAACATACATTTCAAAATGAAACAATATTTGATATATTCTAGACAGTTACCCTTTTGTTTATCCATGACAACTGAAACTAACCATCAAATGCATAAATTGATTCAAGTCTAGCCAAGTAATCCTGAGGGCATATGAAAAGGCTTTTTTTTTAAAGTTCTTTCTAGATGAATTTAATGTAGTTCACCAATAAAGCATCCTCAGGAGCACAATACAAATGCTACAGAACATGAGATAGCTGGGGAAAGCGGGCAGATGTACAGTGTGATGAAGAATCAAAATGGATGTTACATTAAAATGAGCAGTCATGCAATGTCTTCATTTCATGTACTGCGTTTAAGTAAAAATGCCAAAGTTCCAATTCCATTTTTAATTTCTTTCAGGAACTGTTATGCAAATGGTGACATTCTCATTTTGTTTGTGTTTGTTTATTTTATTTGTTTAAAAACATTAAATGCAATTTTTTTCCCAGCTCTCGGGATAGACAAATGATTATTCATCATGTCTTTAATTTTCAACGTAGATAAAAGAGAAAGGTAAATTATACTCAGATTAGCTATGAATGATCTCGTGTCACTGCTTTAATTCATTGCTTTAAATATACATACTTTAATCCCTTTTCCACAAACCTCCTCAATTATTATCTGTCTTTCTGTGCCATTGCATATGTTGGTAAACAGCATTTTCTATGGTCTAGGGCCATATGCTGTATGCTCAGCTTGCAGAAAAAGTGACACTTGGAGTGCTAGCATAATGAAACTCTCAAAGGGTTAATGCAGAATACATATAGGCAAATGTTGACAATATTTTTTATTCCAATGTTTGAAAATTAGACACAAAATCATCATTAAGTTTGCACAAAATGAGGCATCTGTCACTTGAAAGAAAAAGAAATATTTCAGAAATATGTTTACAGAAATGTAAAAATATTAGACATCAAGACAGATGTGAACGTTTTCAATAACAGGCCCTGTCTGTCAGTCTTCCTCCGAGCCGAAGATCTTGCTGTACTCGCTCAGCATAAGTTCAACTATCTGATTTTGGTACAGCATGTGGACTGCCATGTTCCCTGTCTCCTTTTCAGGTCTAAGGAGTGTTGGTCCAAACACTATTCCCAAGCTCTGTGTTGACATAAGATTCACGGATTCCTTGGCTGCTATCCTGTTGACAAAAGGAAAGAACTGGTTAAAAAAGAAGGGTGTCAGAGGAGTCACTGTTGCTCTTGAAGCACATAGAGGCACTTTTAAAATGTTTCTCCTGATAGGGGTGTTTGTTTGGTTAACTTTCACAAAATAAAGAAATCAGGGAGGCAAGGGAAATTTCTGCAAGTGTGACAAGCAAGGAAAGGAGGGGTTTGGTAGTGCCAGGGAGAAGATTCCCTGCTTCCCTTAACATGGTCTCCAGCACTGAAAGAGTTGTGAAAACCAAAAAAAAAACAAAAAACAAACCTTTAATATAGGGCTCATATGAAACACATTCCTTTTGCTAATTTAAATCCAATAAAGTGAGTATGGTCTGAAATGGATTGTGAAATTTATGTAACTAAAGACTTTTGCATGCCTTATCCTGACACAAAGTTTCTTGAAAGACACAGAGACCACATACCTTAATGAGATGACTTAGAAAATAATGGTAAGGATTATAACCTTTGATATCTATATTACCCACAAAATTACAAGAGAAGGACTATTATTATTAAAAGTTGATCTTGTGTCTATATTAAGACTTAATGTTCCTGTGGAAAGGGCATTAAGGATGGTCTAAGAACAGTACAGGTTTAATGGATGGAGTTTAGGTAGGAAGTTTGGCATAAATCTCTGCGGTGGTGAGTACAGACTAAGTAGAAATCCATTTCCCTCAGCCCTCCAGAATATATTATGTATCCTAGGGTTGGAAAGACTAGTAAATGAAGACACATATTTTATAAATAAATTGCACAGCTCCACCAAGGAATGCAAACTAAATGTAGCTTTATTATGTAAATGTTTGAATTTATGGATGCCTCCTTAACCTGCTAGTTTTAACTCAAATATTCCAAGTGGATTGTTGAAGCCAAGTTCTGCTTTCCCCCCCTCTCTGCCATTGTCACTCATTTACCTTTTCAAAATCCAGACAGCCATTTAAAAGCCATCACAGCTTTCTCTGTTTTCCCATACCTGCAGCTGAACTTACAGCAAGCCACACTATAAGGGAAAGAAATTTTGTGAGACCTGATGGCTCCAGGCACTCATAAAAGTGTTTCTTTCATGTTAGTGGGTGGGTCACACAGCAAAAAGCATCTCTTGTGGATTTGTGCCAATCTCATCGTTTACCACATTCCTGGAGCATCAACACTCATGGTTTTTTTCCCATATATAAATAGGAAGAATTACTTCTGCCTCATGCTAGTAACCGTGGCGTCCATTGCACAAAACACTCTCCATATGGCACTAATCAGATTGGCTTAACTATTAGTTTCTTAAAATATAGCATCTTCATTAAAATTTTTAAAAATTAATTATCTTTCCTCTGTGGTAATATTAATATATCATCTCTTCTCTTAGGAGTTCAGAAAGTCTCAAAAGTTAGAAGTTTTGTTGCCAAGTGACTGTGTGGGCTTCTGATGGATGTGACACATCTTTATCACAATTAAAAATGTTACAGAGGTGATGAGATTGTTTTGCTTCATGCCACTTATGCAGAGGCATATACAGAAAGCTTGGGGACCTCTCCAGGAGAGAGATTTGGTTTCTGTTGAGCTTGTTGTGCAGTAAAAGTTAGAAACTTCACAAGGTATTTGGAGATGGCATCAGCAGGAGTAGACATGCATGTTCACTGGAGGGGGAAATTCAGCAGCTTTGTCTTGGGTAACTGTAGAAATATCCAATTTATTGATTATTTCTTAAATTAAAATGCAGTAATTTTAAAGTTACATGTCAATTACTAATTCAAAATTCTAACGTTAAATATCAATACTTAATTTATGTCTCAAAGCCATAGCTTTGAGACAAGAGGGTGTTGATGATGGACAGCATTGATGGAGCTGAAGGAGAAGCCCCTTGCAGGGAGAAGGAAGCAATGGACCATGGATGAGCAGAATCAGGGTGAAGAAATGTGGCAGCAGAGCTCAGTTCACTGAAGGGACTGGGGGACTGCCTTCCTTTGTCTGTGAAATGTGCAGCAAGGTGTTGAGGCCCTGTGCTCCTCATGGGGACAGAAAATGGAAGATGCATGGCCACTCCCTCTGCTTTTCCTTGCCATCTTCCTGAAGGAGAATAACTCCCCTGGTTTATCCTGGAGATTCCATCCTTCTCGTGACATCCTGGCAAAGTCCAGGTGTGATAACACTTCCCAGCAATCAGGGGGTGGGGGTATGGCATGAGGCAATGGAGGCTGGGCTTGGTGCGTGTTGGTGGTGGAGAGGAACTGACTGTGGCTTGTTTGTAACGTGGTAATGTGGCATAAAGGAAATTTGTGTAAATTTGGGTTCCCTGACCTTAATGCTAGAGTAAGCAGTACTATATTGAGAAAGTGTCTTGAAAATCCTTGAGATAACAATGCAGTTTCACTTGTTTGCACCATAAGAACAAAGAAACGCATAAAGCAAGCAAAGTTGGAAACGTGGAAAGTCTGAATAGCTAAATAATATGTGGTAAAACACAGCTACTGAAGAAGTAGAAAGAAGGAATTTATTCCACCCTGAATAGAATAATTATAAGTTTTGGACTTGATGTCTTTTTGGATTACAGACATATACCAAAGAAATTCTATAACTGATTATTCTATCATCTCTCCACAAAAGAAGAAGTCAGTGCAAATCAAAATAAAATCTGCACACTTAGTTCTATTACTATAGGTACTAGGTGAAATTGAGTTGTTAAAAGTGAAAATATTGAAAAAATGGACAAGAATTCTTTTTTTGGCAAGAAAAGGAGCAGAAAGAGTGACACGCCATTTTCAACATAAAGAGTGAAAGGAAATGCCAGAGGTACTTTTTGTCAAGCCCAAATGAAAGGAGCAATGATCCATCCATTTAAGGTTATTTTAGAAACAATCTATAATCCAGTGCCACAGATGTTGGAACCATATCAAGAAATTGTTGGGTGCTATGCTGCACAAGATTATTTTTTTTTCCTCCAAAATAACTGAGTCTCAAGAATGTCTTCAGTCCTTAAAATCACAAGTCAGGAGAAATGCAGAAAACACAGTTCTCATTATTAATAGTAATGAAACTAATGATGAATTAAAACAGCAAAAGTGTCTGATAGGAGGGCTGTAGTGTCAATGGCAGATATATAAGGAAAAATACTAGGAATTTATGCTTTGGCTGTTGCCAAGGCAACTGCAAGCTGGAAAACGTGTAACAGAGAGCAGGGCAAGCCTACAGCTAAGAGGGTCATTGTATGGTGACTTGGCTCTCTAGTTCCATTAAACCTACACTTTTCAAACTCTCTAAATAAAATCCTTATTAATTTTGGACGTTTGGAAAGCACACTGGATTGCTGCTCCAAACACAGTAGGTGTTAGGAAATGTTCTTCATCCATTTTTACTTTGTAGTAACTGCTGAGGAGGAGAAAGGGTTTCCACAGGGACTCTGACTCCTTAACATCTTAATATTCCAATTGCACATCAAACATTGGGGAATTCAGTGTACTTAGGGAGGAAAATCCCATTGGAAAGGACACTGTTTTACTGTAGGCTGGAGAGTGTTGGAGGGTAGAGCCAGCTGCTTTGAGAACTGCTCACTTTTACTTTCTTATCCTTTTCCAGCCTATGAGGATTTAATTTTGCTCAATGTCAGGGGCATTTCTACCCTTAGCAGAACTGTTTTTAGCCATGCCTGGTATTCTTTCAGTGTTTTAAAAGATATTTAAGGGTAACTTTTCAATAGGACAATCCTGTTACTCTTCCACAAACTGGTAATATAGACTGTGACAAAAGGGCATCACATTACAAAATGAGGGGGTCAGAAGAGAAAGAAGGGGTCACTTGGTATGAGGTTATGGGCTAGAATGGCAGGTGTAGGAAATGCCATTCCCTGAATTCAGCGGTGGACAGAGGGATAAAATGAGGTTTTGTTGTTTTCAGAATCCTGTCCTCCAGTTATGCATAATATTTGTGATCACTAGGGAAGTCTCTGCCACTAGAGACAGAAACCAAGACCAACACAGAGGCCAAGAGAGATCAAAGATAAATAGGAATAAATGGAACTCCACCCAAAAGATTAAAAATGCTGTATTTGTGCCATGTCTCCTCTTGGTATAGGAACTAACCTCATGGAATTGGGACCCAGCTCCTCTCTGAGTGGGGTATTCCATGACAGCCCATTTGGGTGGGTTTTGTGGCTTTGCTGAACCGTGCTGGCAACCACTGTCATAGCCGGTGTTGCCCATCCTGATGGATGATGGGACTGATTTGAGATGTAAGTTCCTGTGAACTGCCTTAATAGGTCAAAGTGTGTGCCTCCCATTGATTCACTTTGCCAATAATTATCCTCAAATTAGCCAATATCTCTTTCCTATCTATTCTCAGGCATATGCAAATGTAATGTTGTAGCTTAAGGACTTGGCCCTGGTAAGGGCTCAGCTGCCTTCAGCTCTCCCCAGCAATAATTTTGTTAACAGGCCTCTTCACTGCACTGGTACAGGCCAGTTTTTATGCAGCAGCTTTCTGACTTCTGGTATTGCAGAGCTCCCAATCAATTTGTTAAAATTTGTCTCTTTTGATGAACAGCTTTCAGTTCAACATTTTATGTTCCTCTCCTTCCCAAACGCTGGTTCACAGGAGTTAAAAAATAACAGGTATTACATACTTTGCTTTAGAGACAAGACATTTGGGAAAGAATCATCCAACCTTGAAATAAAATCTTTATTGAAAGCAATTCTACATCCATGCCAGTCAGATACATTGTATGATCAGAGGAGGTGTCCCAGGGGAAAGCTCAGTGCTGTAGACAGGGTTGATTACTTGGACCTCCTGTCAGTTCTTAACTCATTGACAGTGGCTGAGACATTCAGTACAACTTTGTTTTCTTTATTTGGAAGTAAAGTTAATATACTTACCTTAACTGTGCCAAATGTACTGGAAAATAACCTGATAATAAAACGTACTGTCCTAGGAAGTGATAATGTCTGTGTGTGTATAAGAACATTTTCGCAGGGCTTTTGCAGCTGGGTTTTTCAGTGTTAGGAAGGAGCCACAGCTATAACATGAAGCACAGATAACCTAAACTATCAGGTTTTTTCCTCAACATCTTTCCTTTTCGTTTAAGGCCTGTTACACATTTTCCTGAGATACAGCATATCACAGCCACATCATTTTCTGTCCTCAATTTATTTCAGTTCAGCTGCAGTTGTTGTTTCTTGGGAAGACCCTGAGTGGGTTTTGCTATTAAAAAGAGAGGTGGACTTCAGCTTTGAGAGTCCTCTTAAAGCACAAACAACAATAGGGGTCCTATAACAGATCAAAACCTTGCAGAGATATCCATACCCAGCTGGATACACCAGCTGAGGAGGGAAACCAAAATACACACATTGTGGAGGAAAAGGGAAGGGCCTGTGCATTGCTTAACTCTATCTTGGGAAACTTGTGGAGGTAACTGGTGGTAAGGGAGCCCCTGATGCCACAAACTCTATTTGTGTCAGCTGTGCAATTCCTCGCACTGCTACGTAGATAAATTTCAAATTCAGCATTAAATTCAGATTCTTGGTATTTTATGAATGCAGACTAAACCTCTTTATTATCTATGTCCTGGCTGTATGGTTGATTTGCTCAGGTGCATAGCAGTGGCATTCACCAGCTAGGGAAGCTAAACAGATGCAAACACCATCAGTGGAGTCCTCAGCTTGTGAGATCTGTCCACTTTGATTGGGAACAGGGAGATTGGTGTGTATGGAACTGAGACCTGAGGCTTCTGCCTAGAGAGGAGCTCCAAAGCACCACAATGTCTGTCCTTTTCCAAATGTGCCATGTGGTTTCCTCTGCAGCAATCAAGCACAACTCAGGGGTCACAGTGCACTAATACAGTTTTAAGCTAGTTGCATCTAGCTGTGTAAAACATGAAGCATTTTAAATCCCTGTTTGTTCCATAGGTAGAATTTGAAACAATGGCTAGGCTGGTAATAGAGAAAGCAGGTCATGGTGTAGGATATGTTACAAGAGGGGTCAGAAATAGTTCAGACATACTTAAGAGCTTGCTTTTGCTGAAAATAGCCTGGATGGCTCCTGGCCTACAGAAACTCCATAGGCTTCCTGTGCTCTGCAGCTGTGGGTTCGTGTTACAGCACTTTGGGAAAAATCCCTTCTCTTCAGTTGCTCTGGGATACAAGAACTAGCACTTGATGTTGTCTTCCTCCACAGACTAGGCTTTAAATGTGACCATTGGGTGGCTATATATAGTACCTGGACAGCTGACAGGGCCCTGGTGGAGAATGGGCTTCCTCAGGGGATCCCCTGCATATCTCACAGCACGAGCCCTTCCCTGGATGAACTGCCTTGGAGCCTGGCCCTAAATGAGAATAATAACTAAACTAACTCTGAACATTGCTTCACAGTTGGCTGGATAGACTGTGAAAAGCTGAGGAAAGGCATTTATTCTGGCTTAGCCTGGTTTAATAAGAGAACAGTTAAAGTCTCAGCTCAGGGTGAACTTTGCTTCCCATACGACGACCCTGTAGAAGAGCATGTGGGCTCTTGCCTTTGCACACACCTCACAGAAGGCCTGTCCTGTGGCATTCTGAAAGAATGACTTCATCTGCTGGGTGGCTGAGGACAGCAGGTAAAGACACATTTAGGTATCTAAAGATACTGCAGCCTGTATATTCAGGGGCTTCATTCAGGAAAGTGATTTGGAGAAGTCCTGCTTGTTCTTCTGCACAAGGGGAGGTGTTCCTGCTCCACTGAGAAGCTGGGGGGGTGGGGTAACAGTTTATCTGCACCTCAGCCTTGGGATTGTTTGTTTTTCTGGACATCTTCTGAGTCACAGAAGCTCCAAAGGCAGGAGGGGCACTGGACAGCAAGGGCAGGAGCCTATCACCAGATTGTGGCTCCATCAAAGACCTTGGTATGGGCAAAGGATCAAGTCCCACTCCCCCAAACCCAATTGTATCACAGAGATGCGATTCAATATCTTTCCACAAAATCTTCCCCATTACTAAAATTCCAGGTCTCTCTTTTGGAAAACTGATCCAACTGGGTGACCTGCTAGGTTCTTGCACTTACTGACAGCCAGCACTCTGTCTTCCCAGTTTGGCTTGGGTTTTAGTTTTTTATGTGTGAATGCAAACTGGTTCTGATTGGTGCTCTTAAGAGGACAGGTCTGTCTAGTCCATGTTCTGTTGTGCCTGCAGTTTGCCTGTTTGGGCACAGCTTTTGGAAGGAGTCAGCTAAAGGCTGTGAACTTCCCCAAGGAGCATCCTGGACTCCTCTGCCCGCAGCTCTGTGCACAAGGCATTCATTTTGCCTTCTTTCGTAGCCCTGCAGCAGCAAATTTAGCTCAAACAAGAGCAAATCCCTGCCCAAAAGCCACACAGGCACTGTGAGCACGAGCCTCTCTTTGGGGAGGGGATGGGAGAGAGCAAGACCCCCCGTGGCAGATGCTGATGTATTTCTCAGAGGTGTTTGGATAGTAGAGTGATAAAGGCAGAGTCAAACTACATAGAATAATAAGTGTTCAGACAGAAGTATACCACCTTAATGCCTAAAATGTATTTTTATCTGGTGGTGCAACTTCATCTGCTGTGCTTGAATATTTTTTAAATTTATTTTTAGTTGTACTTGTGATAAATATTATTTTCCCTCCAGAACAACTAGCTTGTTGTAAAGACCAACCTTTCATAGTTCCCAGATTTGTATGCTTTTGTGGCCTGTGTGGTTCAGAAGGCAACAGATAGTTTTAAATAAATAAGCTTTAACTTTTTAAATTGCTTAAATATTTTTGTTCCAGAATGCCCGAAGCTTTCTTGTAACATTACAAATAAAAAGCAGTTAGTAACAATCTCGCTTAAATCAGAAATTGTAAATATAGAACCTTTATCATCAGCACAGCACATCCAAAAATGTCTTTGTAAAATAAATCAAATTATATGAGTTAATTGATTCCAGGCAACATCAGCAACTGCAGGTGGAAACTGAATAACAGGATGTTTATTAATGAGGGACTATTAATCAAAATTGACAATATCAATTCCTGTTTCTTTTATTTGAATTCTACCTGCAAAATCCACGAACATACTCACTGGATTTTAATATAAGAATTTAGAAGTAAAGAAAATGCTGACATGTGGGATTTTAGCTCTAGATGTAGGGCTATTTGTTTAAACAGCGAAAGGATATCCTAAATCCAATTTGACAGGCAATGCCAAAGATGCCAGTGGTAATTAATTAGCACTTAATTTAGACCACAGAACAACAGGATATGGAATTGGTGCTCAGTGCCATTTCCCCTTAGGCTTCATCTCATGAGGGTCAGGAGTATGGCTGTTGCATTGAAGGTCAGTAAATAAATTGGGGGAACACATTGACACTGGACTTTTCATGATAGATATCCTTCACCCTTATTGCTGCCTCTGGCTATGGCTGATGAGAAAAGGACTGCAATTGTTCTGTGAAGAATGCTGTGGTGCCCAGGCTCGAGTGGAGCAAGGTGGTGCCTGAGCTCAGGAGCCCAACAGCCACCGTGCTGGCAGAGAAATGCCCCAGCTCTGTGCCTGGGCTGGAAATAAACTCCTGACTGTAGCACAGAAAGCTTGAGGAACTCTGACAAGCGAGAAAAATTCACTTTAAAAGCAGCCCTTAAGTTTGCTAGATTTGTGAGCTTAGCTTTAGATTAAGCATAATTAAAATCAAGGGAAGATTTTAAAGTGAGGTTAGAAACTAGGTCAGCAAGGGAAAAAACACGTTTCCTTATTATCCTCTTGTCTTTGTCTTAATAATATTTGGTGTTCCTCCATAGAGCTAAAGGCTCTTAATAAAGGTGGATTAATGTTATTAACAGCATTGTTTCCTGATGGGGACACCGAGGCTTTGATGTGCTTAATGATGGACAAACAGAAAGTACGTGGCAAAAAAAAACCCCAGAGCCACCAGCTCTGGTTTGTACCTCAGTGAGAGAAGCCACTCTGAGCAGCACACCCAGAGCAGAGGGGGTATGGAAAACACACAGGACACCCTCTGTCCCTTCTTCCCAGAGGCACATCAACTGCATTCTTTGGTTCAGGTTTACTCACATGAAAGGTAGAAAGATGTTGAGACTCTGTATTATAATTTAATCCTCCTGCTCCCAGTAAAATTAGTCCATCTGTCAGACACTTCTATGCTCTCTCTCCCAGTAATCTCTTCCTTTCAAGGGAGGGCCTCAGGTGGAGGGTGCCAGCACTGACACAGCTATTGAGTGATGTTTCAGCTTTCTGAAATCACTTGCCACAAACTGTACCTTCCTATGCCTAAGTGGTGCAGTTCCCCATGTCCCACAGGGGGCTGAACAATGAGAGCTTCAGTACTTGCAGCAGGGTGGCTCTGGTTGCACATCCCAGCTGTACTCCACTAGCACAGGTCTACCCCCTTGGTCCCCTGAAGGGCTGTCTGCATTGCTACATCATGAAAACACTGAGTTAGGCAGCAGTCTCTGCTCAGAAAATGTATTTTGGGACCCCCAGGTTAAGAGTTATTTTAACTTTCACTTCATCACACCCTTTGCACCATCTCTCTCTGGGCAGTGAGTGAAATTTTGATTACTCTGAAAGTCACTGACAAAAATCCCAGAAACTTGAAGCCACAGTGGAGTCAGAATTTCACCTTATATGAGCTTAACTTTTCTCATTTTGGATGATATCTACTTTTACTAAGTGGAGTTACTGCTTTTGACTATGTTCAATCTATAACCTCTTGCAGCCTTCAATTACAGCCTTTTTGTGCTACAATCCAGTTGACAGCAATAACTCAGCCCTGGATATGACAGGTTTACTTTCTGACTTAGAGCCCAGAAGGGGCAATTGAGTGGAATTTCAGCCTGGGATGTTGAGCTCCAGACATCGTTCTCAGAAATTTATCTTTGCTTGTGGGTCTAGAGTAGCCTAGGAGAAACAGTTTCACTATCAAGACATTGGTTTTGTCCAGGGTCATGAATTAATTAATCAGTTCTGTGAGAAACACAGTAATTTTTGACATTGAATGTGGCAAAGAGTTCCACAAAAGTCAGTGAACAAACTCTCAACAGAGTTTTCCTTTTTCTGTGAATTTTTATATCACAGAATCACTGAATCATTTGGTTTGGAAAAGACCTTCAAAAATACCAAATCAAAGCATTGCAATTACTTAATAAATTATTTTGTTTCAAGTCTTTTTTAAATAATGAAAAAATTAAAATGTTGGCCTATTAACTGTCTCCAATATAAAAAAAAAATCGATATTTTTTATCCCATATTGTCACCATCTTGTTGTTTAAAATGAAAGTCTTTTTGCAGCGATCTACCCAACAGAGATGATTTTCTATGGGATCTGACCTCAACCAGGATTCCTCCTCTCCCAGGTTCAGTTCTGAGCTCTCCACAAGCTACGACTGCAATGTATATGCACTGCATTTGTATCAGATTTGAAAGATGCTTTAACATGCCTCCCAGCACCACAATTGTTTCAGCCCTGATACTGAGCACGAGTAGGATGAACACAGCTCTTAAATGCACTAGTGAGTATGTGCCACGAGTCTTTGATTTCTTTAAATTTATTTACATTTTACTCGCCCTTGAGCAATGAATTTACTATGTCAGCATTGTCTTTTCTACTTACACTTTGTCTGTCTTGTCCGCTCACCTTAGCTTGATGTTTATTTTTTTGTGCACGTGTTTAGTCTCCTGCACTAAATGCAGGGACTGCCTGGAGTGGAGGATTTTCCATATACTGTGCCTTTCTAAGAAGCACCCTTTGTAGTACTGCAAGTTCTGCAATATTTCCTGGCTTTAAACTAGCTTTGAATTTTCTCATTAGCTCCTTTAAAGTCAAATACCCATTCACACATGTGCTGGTCTCAGATGACTCCGGTCTAACTGCCTCAGATACTTTACAAAGTCTTTATACTCTACACAGTCAGCCCTACCTCTCTCAGTAGTTGTATTTCTTTCATCTTTGAAGCTTGCAGTGACCAGATTTGCCAATATCTGCTTCTGTCTAACCCCGATCAAAATCCACAGTTAAAAAAAGAGGTGAGAAAACATACGTGAGTCTCTTAGACCTCCTAACCCAAACCGTGTTCGACAGAGATTGAAGGATTTAGGAACAACAGGGACAATCTTGCTGATATCAAAAAACTTGATATTAGTCATCAGTCCTTGCACAACTCACACAATAAGAGGCTTTCAGGACACCTCTCTGTAGGTGTTGCCTCTCCAGCAGAAATTTTCTAGCCTGAAGTGAATGTTTGTAAAGTGATTTACAAACTTAGAAAGTGCCTCTTTAGCAAGCACACGTTGTAGTCTCAGGATGCAGAGCTGGATAAACTTAATTTAGTATGAGAAGTAATGGAAAGCTCTTACTATATAATTTGGAAAGGTTAAGCAGCTCCTCACCATGGAGGCCAGGTGAAAACCAAAATGTGTTCAACAAGACTTGAAATTTGCCCTGAGACAGAAATCTCAGGGTTGGCTCTGAGTCCAGAGCAGCTGCAGTGACTTCCATGGGGTAGATGCTCTGAAGGAATGAAAACTCCTGATCCTGATGACACTTTTATGAGACCCTTATCCAGACATGGAAACAATCTGGGTTGTCTGAGGTGGTTAAAGTTGCCTGCTACTACTGCTGCCACAGCCCTGTGGAAATCCTCTCTGGACTGAGAGTTTGAACAAGGAAAACTGATGTTCCCAGTAAACTTCACTTGCTGGAAAGCTTCCATATGCTCTAGGGCTGTCCCATATGCCCTAGGCTGACTGCATGGTGGCTGCTGATGGTGTTTGGTGAAGGCCTGCACTTGGCAGTGTGGATGGCAATGATCTGGGAGGTGAGAACAGTTTCCAGATGGATGAAGTGCTATCCTGAGGTGGTCTGGGGAGCCTGAGTCTAGTGCTGACACAGAGAACATGGTGCAAAAAAGTTTGTGCTTTTCTGTGAAGGTGCTGGGAGAGCTACAGGAGGAGCTGGGAAAATTACAGACCGTTTCTGAATTCCTTTTTCTTGGCTCATCTCCATGGCAAGGGGTCTTCTTTTGGAAGACCACAGCAAAGCTCTGGAGAGGATGTGGCAGTGCAATCTAATGTTAGGGCTGAGGTGGGTGTAAAATCCTCAGTTTAGAGGAGGTAACTGGTTGCATCTTGTGGACCAGGGGAGGAGGTAAATTGGCTGGAGAAAGCTGCTTCACAGATTTATGATTTTACATAGCACCATAATGCGTAATGTACGGAAAGATAAATATTTTCCATTCAGCAACATCTTGCTGTATTTTCATCTAACTCTATAATTTTAATTATAAAGTTAACATAACCTGTATCAAATTATGATTTTGTTAACATATTGAATGAGGACAAGAAAAATAAATACCAGATTTTATACTGTACAGGCACATGAAGGTATAGTAAAAAAATCTGGTTTCCTTGACCACATTGTCATAATATGCATATATAACTGCTTATTGAATCCAGGCTGTGTAGACAACAGAAAGAACACTGGCTCCATACCATCACAATGCATGCCCACAACAAAGAGGAGGAAAGAACAGGCTCTTTCATTGTGTGTTTCTAAGTATTACCAACATAAGGGCTAAAAACTACCTCTGTCTGAAGTGTATCTATACACCCATGCATAAGTTATTAACTGGGCTCTCTCAGCACAGTTGCTGAAAATATTAATATATTCAAATTATATTCTAGCTACTGCAAAAACAGTAGATCAGACAAATGTATTAAAATCTCTTCAGACAAAAGGAGTCATGTTATTTATAAAGTTCCTCCCCCCCTGCTCCTCACTGGAACACAAACCTTCATTGTATAGAGTACACGAGAATGCAAGATGATCCTTAGATGTCAAAATGTGGCTTAAAGTTTGAATGTAATCATAAAACAGTGACTCCAGCGCTCGCCATAAACAAATTGTCACTGGCATTATGTAACTTGGACTATTCACAAAGTATAAAAGATGGGAAGAATAAAAGGTGGCTGCCAAACACCATGGGCCAAATCCAAAGGTCGTGCCAAATTGCGCCAGTGGGCTGGGAATTGCAAACCCAGCGTGGAATTCGGATTTACACTCCTCAGTTCTTGGGCTGCTTAGAGAGAGATTAAGGCTATTTTTTATTCAGTTTGTCAGGAAGGCGGCAAAGCAGCAACCAGTGGCTTCTGCAGCCCCCCTGCTTGCTCTTGGTGGGAGATGGGAAACTGGGATAAAAGTTTCCTAATTGCCACAGGACCTGTTTTTGTACAGAGTGGCTTTCTGGGCTGCAAGCAGGCACAGTCAGCCACCAGCAAGGCAGCCTGGAAAGGGAGGCATCACTCTCAGATCTGGTGGTCTTGCATTTTTCATGCTATTATTATGTAGGGTGCTGCCTCTTTGGGCTGAGACCCTGCCTTCTGCCCGGACTCCTCTGGAAAACTGATTAATGAGGGAAGACCATTCACCAAGGCAGAAGGTCTTGTTTGTGAACAACAACCAATCATTAATTTATATTTTCCTTCAGTCCAGGCTATGGGTGTAAAGTATATCTGAAAACAAATGCGCTGCGCAGATTTAAATTGTAACTAATGGTTGTGTTAATGCCCCACCAAACTAGGTGGTTGCCTGCTCCTGCTTTTCCCCCCATCCTTCCTTTAAAAAGTAAAATGACATTTTTTCCCCAGCCTGAAATAATTGCTGAAGCAGAGATACTGGTTTAACTCATTATGAATTATTAGTGGAAAAGTGGGTCTCAGAAGTATGTTACATCTGAAATATTTTTCGTCACTTGAACATGTGCCGTCCAGAACTGGCCCTGTTCTACCAGGCACTGGGAACAAACACTTCGCATTCACAGATGCTCCTAATTTGGTGTGGTTTGGAGTGTAATTTAGATCAAACGTATCCATGTAAATGAGTCAGGGTTTCTTAATTAGGTGCCTCTAAAGAAAAAACTTGGACCACATCAGTAGGTGTGGGTGTGGTGCCCACAGTACTGGAATCTTTCTATAGATGAAGTTGAGTTTTGTTCAGGCACACTGTAGGTTTTTCCTTCCTTTTTTATTTTTTTCTTTCTTTTTTTTTTTTTTTTCTCTAAAGCACAATAATAAATCTGCAGATGGCATAGACATAAAGACGCTACTTCAGAGGAGCTGTCTAAAACACTGTCTCTTTGGCAAATGCCTTAAAGTAGGTCATTCTGCTGTGATTTAGGTTTATATTTCATTGCCAGCTTTTTGTTCCCATTACAAGTAGAGTGCATTCCAGTCCACAGATTTGCTCTTCCTTTTTTTTTTTTTTCTGATTGGTTTTTATTTACAAGAATTTGTAGATCTTCATAAGAAAATGGCCAATACCCTGTCAGAAGTAGTAATCATGCACTTGACCACAAAAAGAGATGTATGAAGGTGATAGCCTACAAATATTGGAATGTAAAGTACCATTCTCTGGAAGGAAAAATTGTATTGATTCTCTTAACATGGTGATTGAAATGATTGTTGCATCTTTGCGGTGTGTGAAAAAGGATTTGATCTCATGTCATTCCAGAACCCTCAAAGAGATGGGCCCTAGTTGTTCAGGTATTTGCTTTTGCTTTCTATATATTTGTCACTGAAAATCATGTATTTTACATCTTATTAAAAAAAACAAAACAGGGTCTGTTTTCCCATCAATGTGCTGAGGGATTTACATGCCAAACTCTCACTAGCCTTAATGAATTACCTGCATAAATTCCCTTTCAATCAATAGCAGAATAGATCCTGTTGTGTTATATTAATTATTTTGCACAGAACACTGACATTTTGGCCTTAAAGCCTTTTTTGTTTTGTTTTATTTTTTTAAAGTTCCAATGAATATCTGAGAAACTTTAAACAAATTATTTATTTCACAGCCTTAATTCTGAGAAAAATCATGTATCTTTAGGCACAAAAATGAAAAGCGTTGCAATTTACCCTTTGATGACCTTGTTGTGGACATTAGTGCGTTGGGCCCCAATCTCCACAAATTAAAAAAAGAAAAACCAGGGGGACAGAGCCATTGTAATGAACTGAGCATTCCTAATTTTGGCCCACAAAAAAGGATTTGAGCTGGAAAGAACACTAACCCCAAGCAATATTAAGAGGTTACAAAATCCCATAAATTAACTCCGCCGGTGATATTTTGCTAAAGCTGATGCGAGTGCAAACCAGAAGCAGGGTTCTCACGTGGTCCTGATTAACTGAAGAGTCCTTAGCAGTAACCAGCCCTGCCTGGGATGTGCTGGCCAGATGCACACGTACACCCACAGCACATGGATGAGCCTTCAAAGGCTTGGGGGGCTCCACTGGGGGATTGGGGAGCAAGCAAAGAGTGGAAGTGAGAATTGTTGGCTGTGCCGTGGTGGGAAAGTGCCTCACCCTCTCCATTCCTCACTTTCTTTATCTACACAACTAGGATAATAAAACTTACTGACCTGAAAAGGAAGTTAGGAGATTTAATTAATGTTTGAAAAGCTTTTTTGAGATTGTTTGATATTGAGTAATGTGGGATGAACAATAGGAGCTCTTGGAGACAGGGGCTCTGTCTATCAGGGTTTGTGTACTGCACTCAGCACAATGGTGCCGTGCAGCCACAGAGTCAACTGTGTCATAAATATTTAAATTAAAACTGTGTTAATTATTTTTATCATCCTGTTATTTGCTGATGCACCAGTTCAGTACTTGGTAGCATTGAAAAGTACCAAGTGCAATTATTTGCCTGACTGTTATGAAAATCAGGGTTTATTTTTTTAAATACAGTTGTGGAAATCGGAAATAGATGGAAGCAAGGGGTGAAAATGTGGCTTTAATTACTCATCATGCTTCTTGTTAAAAGCACTAAGCAGTAAGGCATTCTTTGGGGAAGAACTAACTTTGTAAACTTTCTTACTCCTCAAGGAGCAGGATTTGGCATGACTGCAAAACTCTCGGTAGCAGGTCACCCCAACCCCAAAAAGTACAAAATCAAAATGCTTAAAGATGCTTCTGAGAGACTGGATTTTTTTTTTCTTTTTTTATTACTTTTTTTTTTTTTTTTTTTTTTTTGCCTGGAACCCAAAATCTACTCATACTCCTGTCCTGTGCACCCTTGTGCCTGGTGCATATTTTCTTGTGTCCACTTACATCTGGAGGGTGAGTTTAGTAGACTGATGTGTGCTTCACAGAGAGGAAAAGGGTTTAATTCTTCTCCTTCCCCCAAAATGAGCCCCAGGAAGCTGTGGTAAATGGGATGAGTGTTGGCATTGCTCCAGCTCCTTTGTGAAACTCTTCCATAGTTGAAACGAAGAAAAGCACGTGTGCAAAAGCACATCTCAATATATATTTGCCCTTCTCAAGTTAAAAGATGATTAAATCACTCCATAGAAATCTTAAAATGCCAGTCAGGTATATCTGAATTTTTTATGTAACTGGTCTGCCCACTCCTGCACTGTGAGGTGCAGGAGGCCTCACAATTCCAGTGACTGCTCCCCAAAGCTTGTAGGACCACAGTTACACTTTTCTTCTTGCTGCTGTCCTATGGCTAAAAACCAAAACCTGCTCATGAGTTGCCTGATTATAACGAAAGGTCTTAATTTAGGAAAAAATTTCAACAAATAATATTACTTGTGCCTTCTTTTAAGGACTTCTGCACCTTTCAAAATTTGGGCATTTTTCCTGAGGGAAAACTTAAGCGCCCATTCCACTTTTTGGGTTGTAGGTCTTCCACAGGTTCACTGATGTTTCCCAAATAGATTTTTTTCTTTGTATAGTACTTCCATTTTGGAGATTGTTTTTAGTTTTCAGTAGCTTTTAACTTTATTATTTTTATTTTTATGTTTTTATTTTTATTTTTATTTTTATGTTTTTATTTTTCTTACTAGAAAACTTGCACAGTTCTCAGTGTAATCTGTTCTTTTGCTGTCTGAGAAAAGGGCTCTCCTGAGCTTACATTTATAACATGAGCCTGCCTGAAAACTGCTGATATGACATGTAGTTTAGCAAGTGAAAATCACATATATTTGCTACATTTTTCCTCCACCAACTTTGGAGGGAAAAAAACTAGTTTGCAGACATCCCATACAGCATTATTATATGCTGTACTTTAACTTCTTTTTCTGGTTTTCCCTCAGAATTCTGGGTACTGCTGCTGGATTTGTCATCACATTGTCATTGTGTCATGGTGTGCATGCTACTGTGGGCTGCTGGCTATGCATGGCTCTGCTTTATTTTCCTTTTAATTTATTTTTTATTTTCTTTTTTTTTCCTCCTTAGATTTTAATAAGTAGAAACAAGTCTATTTAATTGCATATAATTTGGAAAAACCTTGACTTTTCAGAATGTTGCTGCCAGAGGTTGTCAGGTTTGAGGTGGGGGGCCTATTCTTCCCCACTGCTTGTAAAAGTTGGATGTTTTTTTCCTGTTCACAGACATATGAGCAGGGGGGACATTTGGTTTTTTTTGTCAAAACAGCTGAAGATTAATACCTATGACTTTTGTTAGATCATATATTAATATTGGTGGATTTGTCTTAGATATATAGTTCTACCCTTGATGAGGAGCATCTTTCCAGTGATATCAATGAAAACAATTAATAGTAAGAATGAAGAATTTGGGCAGAGGGGGAAGACAATCAGGGAGAAAATCTTCATTCTCCCTCTGAAAGGGCAGAAAGCCTGGATGGCATCTGAAAATTACTTGCCATGCTACGTAGAGTATGGGAAAAATGGAGCAAAATAAATGGAGTTTCTTGGATTCAAAGGTGAATTAAAACAAATCAGCTCCTGCCTGGACAAGCCAGCCAGATAGGGCACATTAACAGATCCACGTGATAAACCAAGAGGCAACTGCAGAGCTCCCCAGACAACTTGCCTGAAGTGGCTGCCAAGGAGGCAGATGCTGCTGCTGGAAGAATATCTTCCACAGTTGGGCATCTGGGTTCCGCGCTTTCCACGTAAGGCACAGGGATGGGAGCTGGCCCCTGCCTTCCCCTTTAATTATTTCAACCTCCCTTTTATAGTTTTGTAAATAACACACATTATCCTGCCTTCGTGAGGGGAAATCAGGAGCAAGGAGAGGGGTTTTTGTCTCTAACACCTCCCCTTGCAGGGGTGTCCACACGGATGGGCACAGCCAGACCGGAGCTTGGCTGCCCTGCGCTCCAGCCTGGTCAGATGTGACACAGCTCGGGTCTGGGAGCCACAGAGCTGCCTCGTGGTGGCACGGAGCTCAACTTAATAAGCAGAGCAGGCTGAGATTCATTAATTTAACATTAATAAGCACAGCTCATGAGCTCAGGCACAGTGCTGTGTAACGCAGGCACACGGCTCCTGGAGGAGAGCGGCGTCCGCCCTCGCCAGCTCGGAGCGCAGAGCTGAGGACCCAGCCAGGGTATTCCTCCTCCCTGCTGCATTTTGCATGAGGGAGAAATGAGAACTTTTGTGGTCACTGGAGAAGCTTCTGTGCAAATAAAAAAAAAAAAATCCCATCCAGGTTTTTAAATTGTGTTGCTGGTTTATGCTGAGATTTTAAGTCATTTGAACTTCTCGTGCCTCGGTTTCCCAGTGGGTGTGTGACAGCTACCTCAAGGTGCTGTGGTGAAAGCAGGTCATAAATGCACAGAGTGAGATTCTCCTTCTGCCTAACTTCTATCACAATTCTGTGAGTAAATTATTGGGTACATACAATGGTTTCCCAGATAGGGATTCGTTGTGCTCAGTTCATGTTTGAGCAGAGACAAGGCAAGGTTTCTGCATCGTTTGATGTCCTGTGTGCACCCAAAAAATGGGACCAGAAAGGTGCATCAGTTTTAGCTGGTACCTGTGATTAGCTCACTTTGTTTGGGAGTAAAAGTCAGATGTGAGTAAGGAAGAGGAAAGAGGAGATCTGTGGAACTCCTCTGTATAGGGCAGAAATATTTGGGCTGTACAGAGCAAGCAAATATCCTCTAAACATGTTTGAGTAGAACAGGCTGTTTTCTGTAGCCCTGTATTCAGTAAATCTCTACTCAGGTTAGGTTTTTGTTGTTTCTTTCCTGTGTGAGATCTGTTTGTTTGATTTGCTCATCTTTGGGAAGAAGCATGAATAGCCTTACAGAAGTTGTGCTCAATTATTTCCAGCATGAGTCATAATGGAACAATTCCTCATGGAATTAGACTGACAGAGCTATGTAATAAGTCTGTTCAGCCCCACATTTTGTCTATTTTGCTTTTACGTAGAAGAGATTTCATGGAAAGATGAACAGGGACGTCAGCAGGTTGTGGTTTTTCCTATCAAATGCAAAAAAAAACTGTTCTTTCTTATCAAATGAAAGAACAGGTACTACAGACTCAACTTTGCTTTTAATCCGCCTCCTGTGGGCTGCATACCCTGCACTGTGACTTCTTGCAGCTTCAGAGAGCTTGGTTGAAGAGAGATATGTGGCACGGGAGTTAACCCCTGCTGCCAGGCCTTTCTCACAGACTCTCTCATCACCTCTTTGTCTGGGTTTCTGAGGAGAACCCTTCTGAAGTGCATTTCTCACTGTTATTTGTGCTGGATCTGGACCTGCTCCTGCAGACTGGATTGCTGCAGAATGGCTTAGGATAAGGCAAAGGCTGGACTCTCGTGCTGAGTGTCAATGAGACAGATGCTCTCATGTGCTGATAGAAGTCACAGGCTTGGACAGCCCCATGGTCCAGGTCTGTATAGCCCTGCTCTGTCTGTCTGACAGGAAATAAAGGAGTAGGAGAAGGGTAGGAGAAGGAGAGGGAATGCCATGGAAACAGCATAGCTGCAATCCCTCATCTTCTCCCCATCAGAACCCCCTCAAGACCAGTTCAACTCTAGGCAAGAACATCCATCTCAACCAACAAATATATGAACTGCAGTTGTATGCCTCAAATAAAGCCAGTTTAGTTATTTTTCCAACTCAGCAGAAACTTCTGAAACTCCTAAAACTTGTCCTGAGAAAGTCCTGTAATAAAGGGAGTAGTGCAAGTCTGTGCTGAGGGACATTGACACTCCTCTTCTGAAGAGTGTCCCCAAAATTAATATAACTCTACATTTTGTAACTTCTGCAAACTAGTCATGTTTCCTAGACCGATTCAAACCAACACACCTTGTCTCTATTTGCAGAATATAAGCATCACAGCATTACTTAAAATGTAAGTATTTCATTCTCATTTAGGGAGCCTTGAGATCATTCAGGCTGACCCCTGTCTTTAGCATCAGCAAGTTCAAGAGAACACATATGTTTTATTTTTTGGGGGATATTTTTGTGCTTTCGATATCTATTCCACCGTTGCTTCCATATCAATGGAGCAAAGCTTATGGAATAGCACTATCTTTTGCTGAGGATGTGTTTGAGGCAGAGAAGAAGATTGACCTTCTTCAGAGAGACTCAGACAATTGCTTCCCTAATGCTTAAACCCCCAAATGGCTCCAGTGTCACGTCTTCCTGCCTTCCATCACTCTGTGCCACTGTGTTGCCTTGGTGTACCTCTGCATTATGAACTATTGGTATTTTATTTCCTCTATTTTAGCAGTTTCATTTTTCCTTTTGTTTTCTTTTCTCCGAAAAACCACCAGTGTGGGTCCAGTTTTGCCAGTTATTCTACACATCCACAGCAGGAAACAATTGCTGTCCCAAATAGATTATGCTCTAAAAAGCCAAGGCAGACAAAGGAAGTATTATCACCATTTTGTAAACAAGGAACCGAGGCACAGGGAGATTAAATGATTTACCCAAGGTCACCCAGAACATCCGGTCAAAGCCAAGAACTGAACCCACGTCTCCCGAGTCTCAATCAAGTGATTTAACTATGAGATCAAAGACTTATTGTGTGTACCTGATATCTCTCCCCTAAGACATGGCAACAAAACTTTTTCAGGTTAAGATCAATGCCACACAGAGTGCAGTAAATTTTGTATATGGCATATCTGTGCTGACAGCGTGTACCCACTCCTTGCACTCATGTTCTTCCCAGGAAATAATTTCCCTTATTATTCTTCCATTGCCAGCAATAAATTATCATCCTTCTCTAGATAACCTGCTGAAGGAGAGAATGTGTGCACACAGTGCATCAAATGAACACACAGAAAACTGTTTTTCTGCAAGGCCAAACTCAGTCATTTTATGGACTGCTTAAAATCCTTCCATGCTTAAATGAAATGAGGACGTTCCCACAACTATATGAACTTCATTTTTGCCATTTCAGCTGGAAGCTGCAAAACAAGATAAAGGATCTGCATCTCTTACATGCACATGCCAAGAAATGGTCGCTATAAAGGCATCATTCATTATAAGCTCAGAGTGGTCTTTGATTTCGAGCCTTTATCACTCCCTCACTGGGGTCAGGACGTTGTTCCTGGGATGAAATACTCCTCTGTGCCTTGATGGGGCCCAGATCCTGATGTCCCTTCAGTTTTAGGAGTAGTTTGGCTGAAAAGTGACTGTAGGAAACAGCAGTTGGGTGGTGCCAACAGCAAGGAGGAATAGGATCACAGGACCCTGCCCTTCCCATATCCCTACCCTGAGGCCTCCTGGTCATCCTGCAGGTCAAACAGCTCTGGTGGGTGTCTGAGTGAGCCATGTCAGCTATGTACACCTTTGCTGCTAATGCCATGAAGCACTGAGGCAAATGTGCTTCCCTGGGTTGATTTTTTGGGTTGATGTCTCTTGCAAACACAGCTCAGTGAGTGTGGAAACCCCAGGGGAATGATGAGGGGCGACCTCGCAGGGTTGATTTTCTGCCTCTGTGGTACCTCAGCAACATTAGGAGAGCAAAGATGCACTTCCAAATATTTCCTCAGCATTTCTTAGGTGTTCTGTGTTGTCCCAAGCTCCTTGTGAGGGACAAGAGCACTTGCTCTGTTTTTTGAGTGAGGTTGTGTCTGACCTCAACACAGCACATGGACAGTGCAGGTAATTGGGGAACTCAGTGTTCAAAACATGGCCATCCAAAAGGCCATTCCTGGAGAAATTCAATCAAACTAGGAATGCAGTCTGGGACACATTGCATTTGCCCTGGTCAATGCACCTGCAGCATGGTAATCCCAGTGGTTTTGGCTGCACTGAAGGAAAGAGAATTGTTCTGCTTTCTATTCAAGTTAAAATTTGGGATTTTGCTTAGACATCCTGATTTCTTGTGCAGGAATAGGATATACACAGATACCATAAATCATGCTTAATTTTGCCATAGAATGTAATTATCTTAGGTATTTTGGGTGACACTTCCAATAGGATTAGGACACCACATAGCAATTCCTTTTTCTAAAATTACTGATCTGCCAGTACCACAGTTCTACTTACTTCTGTAGGTGTCCAAAAAGGATTTTCATCGTGTCATAGTTGGGTCTAGGGAGCTTCTTTACCAGGCTCCTTATGCATTTGATGCGAGTGGCATTGTCCTGGATTTCTAAAGGAAAAAAAAAAGAAAAAAACCATTTGAGTGCCACATTTGGACATTGCTTCGCACAGTGCTGTAGCTGGTACCTTACAAGAAAAGTCATCATGAATACGTGGCTAAAACCAAAATATTTCATACCTTCTTTCACCTTAACAGAGAACAAAAGGAGTTTACAAAGATTAAAAATTCTGTTAATCTTAAGAAAGCATTTCCTGGTTCACAGAAAAATATTTTTTTACTTTTATTTTATTAGAGTGATAGACCACCTTCCTTGGATCAAACACCTCCAAGAAGTAAGAGAGCCACATCTTAAATGGAATTATCCTCTGAAATTGCATTTGTCCAGTGAGGCAGCTTCTGTGATAGGTGCACTTTCTATGTAATCCTTGTTGTCCTTTTTTATTCATCATAATTAATCCAGTCTACTTATGAATCTGTCTTTAGCAACCCATCATATTTGGAAACATAAAATTTGCTATTGTTTTTAGTAGTCCAACCTCGAGAAAAATTATTTCAAAAAACTATTTCACTGCAGCTATTTCGTCATACCTATAACATCTCTCAACTGGAATTTCTACAGGAAAAAAGACAAAGTGTTTCAAACTTAGAATCAGTAATAAAGAATGCAGCACTGAGGACTTTAATCTCTCCTTTGGGGTGATAAGAGCAGTTCTACCATTTCTGTTAAGGTATGTCTTCCTGTTTTATCATGACCTATAGTTTTGTGAGAAAGGTTTGGCTGATATTTTCATCAATTTGTTAAGATGTTGCAACTAAAGCAAAGTCATGTACAACTGTTCTTTCATTTAGGAACAGATTAGATAAGGTACCAGTAGGTCTGATGTAGGGAAAACATCTTGCATGTTACATGCCCTAGATAACCTGAGAACACTTTTCTGATCTTATCATCTATGATTTAATTATCACCTATCATTCTTCGTATATGTTCCTCTTTAATATTCATATTACCCTAGCACTCAGAGATCTCAATCAGGATTAAATCCCAGTTGCAGTAGGTGCTGCACAAGCATACGTGGTGATTAGTGACTTGATTTAAAGGTTTCACCAAAAAAAAAGTTTCAAGCTAAAATTTTCCTGCAATCAAGCTTAATTTAAAAATTAAAATTACTAGGATAATATTCCTTCCTCAGCATGTGCTGCTAGTTCCTGCTGAGATTAGTACTTCATACCCACAGATATAGATGTTTATACTGAAATTGTTTTTAATTTTAACAATCATGTAGACATGGAAGACAAAGACCTAAAAGTAGGCAGTGCATAGGTATTAGTTTCCAGTAAAAAAAAAACCAAAAACAACCAGACTTTCTTATGGACTTATAGGAAGTCAAGCAATTGACAATAGTAATGATGAAGTTAAACACAAATGAAGAGCACACTTTCTGTGTATTTCTCTCTTGTTTTGGTTTGACCTACAAAAAGCCTTAACTTCTGAACAGCCCAAGCTCCCTCACTCTTGCAGTGCAGTCATCCCTGGATGTTTTCTGCCACAAGCCATTACTGCTCAATTTTGTTCTGTGGGTGAACTGCCCAGTGGAAATAGAAGCTAAAAATGAAAATGATATGAAATTTGCAGAAGTTAATGTATTTTAGGAAGGGGGAGAAAATTCTCCGGGTTTTTTATTTGTGCTGCTTGGTGTGCATAAAAAAAATTACAGAATCATTTGGTATCAAGAAGTCCTCCAACATCCAAGTCTAAAAGCACTGCCAAGTCCACCACCAAACCATGTTCTCAAGTGCCACATCCACATGGCTTTTAAACCCCTCCAGGGCTGGGGACTCACCCACTGCTCTGGGCAGCCTGTTCCAATGCTTAGCAATCCTTTTAATGAAGGAATTTTTCCTAATACCCAACCTAAACCTCTCCTGGCACAACCTGAGGCCATTTCCTTTCAATCTGGGACTTGTTACCTGGGAGAAGAGACCAACTTCTACCTTTCTGCAGCCTTCTGTCAGCTTGCTCCAGAGGGGCACTAAAGTTCCTCCTGAGTCTCCTTTTCTCCAGCTCCCTCATCTGATCCTCATCGGACTTGAGCCCCAGCCCCTTCCCCAGTCCCACTGCCCTTCTCTGCACATGCTGTGCCATCACAAGATATGCTAGGATCTCACTAGATTATTTATATTTATTTATATTTTTAATTATAGTTATAGTTATTTATCTTTATTTTTATATTTATATTATTTATACTTGGGTTGCCTTGCCTCTCCTGCAATGCCACAGAAAAAGCTTCTCAAGTAGTTTAATTTTTAATTCTAGTTCATCTTTTTTGGTTTTTTTTTTTTTTTTTTTTTCCTGAGAATTCATTGGGCTTGAGTGGAACTGAGACACTGAGGCAGGGACAAGCACAGTGGAAGGAAGGCCTCACTCTTTGTCTGTTGCAGAACATTTGCAGGGAAGTGCTGTACAGTGAAACTTTATCGTGTTCTCTTGACAGAAGTGTCTCTGCTCTGTGTTGATTAACACAGATAGAGAACCACATCCCTGCACCTTCTGCTGCTCACAGAGGCTGCAACTCTTTGTGAGGTGCATTTGTAAAGGTGGTAAAACAGCACTCCCCCAATATTAATTTATTTTAAAAATTATATATTGACAGAATGGCAAGGGTAGAAAGCTTTCCTTTAGGGCTTATTGTACCAAAGTCATCAGTATTGGAACATAGGGGATATTTAGGTAGGCAATAAAGCACAAAAACCACAGAAATTTTGCATAAAATTATGTTGTGCATCGGCCTTTTTGTTAATTGTTAGTCTATTGTAAAAGAAGAAAAAAACAGGCAACATGTGGTAACTTTAGTCAGCATTTCTGAACTGGGGATGATAAACACCTCTGCCTGGCTCTGGCATTTATCAGTACTGAGATATTATTACCACATAGAGTCACAGCATGGTTACTGTTATCATCAAAAAAAAAGAGCCAGCTAATCTTAATGGTTTGTAAAGCCGTTACCTGCACTGGTCTGACATTTATCATGATCATTTTACCACATGAGTCCTACATTGCAAAGGTATTTTATCTGGAAGGGACATCACTATGAATTATTATTTGCAGCTAGGTAGAAAATTGTATGTTGTAGATACCTTTTCTCATTATAAATCACAGTCACATTTCACCATTTCCCACACAAAGCTGCTGAGCCCAGGCTTTTTGCCATAACACTTAGTCTTGCTCCCTTTATAGTTCCATGAAAATATTGGGTATTCTTTCATTAAAATGGTTGATATCGGTGGGTTTTTTTAAATGCTCTATACACGCTTGATTTTTCTCTAGTATAAAAGAATTTGTTTTTCCACTTGAGAAGCTGAAGAGGATAAACTGTTCATTTTTTTTATTAAAGCTTACTCTCGCTTCAGTTTTTGTGGCTGGGCTTGTCTTTACTCTTGACCTTGTTGATGGAATATTTAACAGATCAGATGCAAGATCTTATGTTTCATTTGCAATACCTATGTATTTGCTTTATTTTTGTAATGCCTTCAGTTCCACATTCCTAGAAATTTTTCCCTTTCAGATCCCTGAGTAGAAATATTTCTTAATTTTTTGTTTTTAAGTTTTTCTCTTTACCTTGAACAAGTGTAAGGTTGAAATCCTTAAACATGGGTTTTTAAAAATAGGTGGGGCAAAAGTTATCCCCCTTCCCTGTGCTGTATCATGAAGCCCAGCAGTGCAGGGTGAAAAGGAAGGAAAACACTCTTAACAGCTGTTAAATTCTCCAGCTAAGTCTAGAAAAGGAAGCAGAGCAATTGTGATAAAAAGAAACAAAATTGGTTTTAATTACATTCTTTTTATGGTAAGAATTGGTGAAAATCTGAGGGGAAAAAAATCTTTTTGGAAAGTTAGACTCTCTTTTCCCCATGAAAATTTTGGAAGGGAAAGTCATTATGATTATATATATCAAATAAAGAATGAGAGGAGGGCTAATCCTCTTTGCATTTTGTGGGGAAATTTTGGGAGACGTAGGGGATAATTTCAGCAGATCAGGATACTCTGAAGTGAATCACAGATGGCTTTGCCGTGTAAAAGAATCATAGAAAACATATTTAGAATTTTGGTTACTCTCTTTAAAAATAGGGCTGGCTCCCTTTAACAGAGCAAAACCATGGGGATGCTCTCTTGTTTATATCTAAATGAAGAATGCATTGAAAAAAAAACCCTCTTACTATTATATAAGCCCTTTTGTAAATGAGCTTTGGATAAACATTTGGGCACAGAAGAATACATGACGTGTCTCTAACATTAACAGTGGCTGGCTAAAAATGAATGAAGAGAGTAACCTTTAGCACTCGTGTCCATAAAGAATACTTAAGAGAATCCCACCGAATGTTTCTTTTAATCATTAATTTTAAATGGACATAGATGTTTACAACAAGCCACTTTGTTTCAGAACAGGAAGTCCAGGGTTTATCTCCAATAACTCACGTTGGCTAGGAAGGGATGGATGTCTCTAACCTGACGTGCATTCATTATTTTGTAAGGTACTGGGGTCTGACCCGTGACCCTCCTCAGACCTGCTGCATTATTCATGTCTGATTTACTTTGTATAGTTTTACTATAGCACCCATTTCCCTTTTTCCAGGCATTTCAGTGGCTTGTGCATGTTTAATGTTAAATGGCATTTATGCTTCACATTAATGCCTAATTTTATCACAAGCCATGTTTTCTTTTTATGCTTTTGAGCCTCACGGCTGAACTGCTGAAAAAAACCCAGTGATTTATGATCCTGCATAAAATATCAAACTATTGATCTGCCACCTTTTGTTGTTGTTGGCTTTTCAGGCATGGTTTTCCCCGATTTTCTTACAGGCTCTTCTCACCTTGTTCTGTTTTTTGGATAAGATTTCTGCTGTGGTTAAAACGTCACACACTGTTGCTACAGCAAAATCTGCCTGCCAAGAGTTTTTCCAACAATTCTCAACTGATTCAGCTGCCGAGAGAAAGACGGGTCTTGTCTGGGGCTTTTTTTTTTTTTTTTGGATTGGTCTTTTTATTTTTTTGGGTTGTTTATTTCATTCCTTTTTTATATTTTTTAATCGGAACGGGGTGGTTTAGGTGGATTTTCGAGTGCTAATGAAATTGTGAGACTTATGGCGCTGGCTACAGCCAGCCGGAGTGTGGGCAGACGCTCTGTGAGCTTCCCCACTGTGCTGCTGTGCAAGCATCCCTGCTGTTATGTTTGCTATAGTTTTAATGTCTGTGAAAAATTCCTGATGCAACTAAATTATGTTCTGCCCTCTTGTTTGTATAAATAAACACCCGACTTAGCCAATTCATCTCGCTCTTGCCCATTTTAGAAGCTTGCTCTGTCACACAATGCTTAACCCCAGTCCTTGATGGCTTTGGTGTTATCAGGGAATGAAAACTTGCTTAAAAGACAGTACTATGTTGGCTTAATTTTTTTTTCTTTTTTTTTTTTCTTTTTTTTTTTTTTCCCAAACACATCAACTGCCCAAAACTCTGCTTTCGTTTGGTAAGTCTTCATATTCTGGAAGTCATGCTGATTAAGATACACAGGTTTTAATGTATTAATAGATAAATCATCTATATTCATATTCATACCACTTTTAATGTCAGGATATTTTAATGTTACAGCATGCAACATTAAAGTCCCAATTTTAATCACTTGCAGTACACTGTGGCAATCCTCTACTGCAGACATATTGTAAAATATTTCCTTGGTTTTTTCCTAAAAAAAAATCTATAAGAAGTGTTGAAACTAACTAATGTTAGCTATAAAGAAAATAAGCAATTTGTGATCCGAATTGATTTACTTTTTATTCATGCCTCAGAATTAGTTGTTGAAAAAGAAAATGAGAATTGTTGAAACCGCTCTATCTGGGCAATTGATAAATTCATCCTGTGTAATATAAAGAGGAATTTGCAATGAATATTCATACAACTTTTGTGATCCACTAGCAAGACCCAAGACAATGAGTTTGCAACTCGCTCCCATTTAACAAAAATATATGTGGAATTAATGGGAAGAAACAGCACTTAGAAAAGTTAAACTTTAATGTATCGAACTCCAGGTGCCAGAGTTTGAGGGAAATAACCAATAATAGTCATTTTTTACATATTTGATGGGACTGATTATGCAATGTGCAACTCTAAATGGCTTATAGCACATTGTAGCATGGTTCCATCCCATTGGCTACAGTAGGGTGCAGGCAGATGGATGACAGTGACAAGGAGAGAAGTGCTTTTGCTTAGCCGTGCGTTAAGATGCCATCCAGAAGCTCTGTGCACTGCAGACACTTCATTAGGATGCCAGGATAATGGTAAACTACCACTCAGAGTGACACCCCATTTCCTGCTTACTGAGCTCTCCAACCTCGGCAGATGTCAACAATCTCACAGTGCTACAGAGCAGACCTAACTTTCCAGGCACTTTGACTCCAATTTTTTTCCCTTAACAGTGCCATACATTACATGCAATATGTAACAGCAAGTACCAAACAGAAAACAAAATTTGCTGCCCTAATTATAACAAAGCAGCATCTGACTTAGGTCCTGCATGCCCAGCGTACATACAACCAGTTAGGCAGCAGCGGAGAGGAATGAACCTTGTCAGTCGATTCTGGGGGTTAATTAGACTTAGGACTTTGCTAAAGGATAGCCTGATCCTGACTGAAATGATTTTGTTTCACCTCTAAGTTCTACCATGCAAAGGGAAAACGTGCCGAGCTCCTTTCCTGGTTTTTCATGCATTGTGAGAGCCTTGTGCGGGGTTTTCTGAGCAGAAAGAGCAGACTTGAGCATCTGGACGGGGTGATATTTTCTCTGCAAATGCACAACTCGAGGCCGTAACGCACCTCCCCAACAGCAGTTACAGCCAGCAGAGAGGCTGCGCTGCGATGCTTGACCTGCACTCCTTTCCAAACACAAATAGTTGCTCACACTTCCAAAAAAAAGTCTTCAAAGGCAAAACCAGCATACACCAATTCAATTTATAATTTAATTGTATTTCTTGAACCAATTGGTGTGTGGTTATACATGTCTTTAAAGTCAAGAATCTTGCTTATTCTATATGTAGATATTTTGCTCCCTCTTTTTTATTTTTGGCTGTAGAGGTGATTTCACAGTGGTAGTCTGCCCTACAGCAGCAGTGGACCATAATTTTTTTTTTTTTTTTGGGGGGGTGAAGTGGTGGAAACATGACAGGACATCGCTGCTAGCTCCTGAAATCCCTGCTCCCCCACTGAAGATGGGCTTGCATTGTCATCCCTCTGATCCTCACCTATGATCTCCAGACTTCCATGTCATTGAGAACCTGAGGCTGGACAGTGATTTGGGAATGAACAAACATGCAGCAGGATGGAAGGATGTATGGGGCTGAGGTGGCAAAGCATTTCTCAGATTTCACCTTACTCAAAAATTAGGATGCTGCATAGGAACTGTCCCAGAACAATCACAAAGTCGGGGCCATATCACATTTATTCAGCTGTTGTCTGTTTTCCCCAGGCAAAATTCCCACCAAAGATGTCAAATGCACTCTGACTTTCCTCCCTGCACCCTTGGCATTGCCATCAAGAGGAAGGATTGGGCCCCTTGTCCATGTGCCAGGAGAGATCCCAGGAAGAGCAAAAACTGGAGATAT
>NC_066321.1:3820323-3840323 GCF_022539315.1 Serinus canaria
CCAAAGAGCAGCCTTGTGGCAGTTGTGGTGGGATTCATCCACTTAGGTGCTGGCAGCTCACTACGGCAGGGAGTTACCCTGATGTATCCACGCTATCCTCCAACCGCGCCAAGACGCGAGGAGCTTCTGGGACACTTTGTGCAGAGCCTCAAGTGCTCTAAGGCATTTTTAATGGCACATTAGATGCATCAGAGTTTAGTAAATAGATTTACCTGATGCAGCTGAGTGTTTATTTATTTGGAGATTGTATCTGCAGGCTTGCAGCCCACCTCGCCCCTCTTTGCTCTTAGGGGTGGGTCACGCTCTGTCCCTGGCGTTATCTGTAGGGTGAGGGGCATGGGGTATTCACAGGCAATGTTGTCCCAGCACATCCTGACAATAATCTCTTGTTATGGAAATATTTTGATCTACAGCTACACATCTTTGAATCTATAGGGTACAGCTGCTCCCATGACTGGTAGCTCCTTGGATGGGAACCAGTGCCATGCTGAAAAGCCCAGGTAAATCATCATTCGGTGTTCACTTCGCTCTGCCCCAGTGATTTCACTGCACAATTTTCAAAGGAAGATCCCCTCTGCAAAACTAAATGGTTCCCACCTTGTGTTAAGCCCTGATAAGGATTTGTTAGAAGCTTTGATCACTGTCTACCTGTTAACACACAGAATACTAAAGAGCCCTCCATGTTCACAGGGGGCAGTGCAGAATTATTGTTATTATTTTTTATTTGTGATAAGTATACTATCTGCAATAATTTATGGACATTCTTGAATTTATACATATCAAGGTTTTGCCAAATATTTTAACTATCCCTCAATGGCAAATTGTCTTTAAATACTGGCAGTTTTTTTCGTTTTAACATTTACTTGTGGACCAGAAACACTTGCAGTCTATTGCCCCTGGCCTTCTGTGAGAATGTTAGTTAGCAATGCTCATAAAAACTCAATTCATCAATGTGAACATAATTTGCTATGAACAGAAAGCTCACAAAAGGGTGAATTTGTCAGATAGACAGGTGGCCTGAGATCTCTCCCTGATACTGAACGATATGAATAATAGATTCTGGTAAATGTATGCCAAGACTTGAGCTGTAAACACAGCTGCCTCCATTCCCTTCCAGAATAACAGCTTCGAGAACGAAAGCACAGGAACCACAGTTCCACCTGAGGACTAAGCCTGTGCATGTACACACACACACAAACACACACACACACACACTCACACACACACCCCACACAAATGCAATGCACTTGCAGGCTCACAAAGAAAACAACCCCAGAAAAAGGACAGAGGCCTTTCCAGCTCCTTTCGCAGACCCTTGCTCTGAGCGGATTTTAACATGTGTGGAGAGCAGAAGGAGGGAATAATAGAAAACATTTAAAATATATTTTAAAATATCTGCAGTCACACAAATAAATCTTTCTCCGATCCAAGGGCAAAAAAAAAAACAAACAAAAAACAAAACAGAAACCAAACCCCTCAGCTGGTTTTTGTAGGTAAAGGATCCAGACGTAAGATGGGGAAAAAAGCATTGTAATGTCACAGCTGAATATGCATAAAATAAAATTATAGGGCTTTTTTGCTATGATACTACTTCCAAAAATTAGCTAACTGTAATGATCCTTGCTAGACATGCACAATATTGGAGATTTTTTGTTGCAGGTTACTGGTATTTATTTCTCCAGCATTCAGTTTTCACTGGGATTTTTTTAGGCTGAAATCATTAATTACTGCCCATGGACTGGGAAAGAAAGATATTATATGTGCAAAAGTGACCTTTCAGCTTTTGTAATGAACAGCTTTCTGCTGGATGCTTGCCCAACATAACTTCAGAGCAGGCTGAAGGCTGTTCCAGGCAATCCCAGCGACCGATGGTACAAAAGGGTGGCTGTAATATTTGGACAGCAGTAGGAAGGACCTAATCCCAGGTCAGGTCTCTCTGGTCTCTCACATAGGTGGGAGTAAAAGAACCGCAGGACAGTGACTTTATGTTGTCAAAAATCCCCAAACAAGTCCTAAAATGGGCTCATTTGGGGCCAGCCATGTTCGTTTTGAGAGCGTCTGAATCAGCTGACTTTAAAGGGCAGAAATGGAATGTATTGCAGGAGAGAATGATTGGCTGAAATGCTTGGTTTGGGCTATCAAGCTCTTATTTTTGCAGTTCTAGCTGAGGGCTCTCTTTGCATGGGCAGGGTTAAATATATTTTCCCCTTATAGGTATAAAACAAAGGACTTTTCCCACACCAGCATGCCTTATTTTAGGGATCAGGCAGGCTCTTTATTTGATCCCTCTCTGGCAGTGTTATAGCCCAGGAAATGAACTGGGAATTGTATCATCTGAAGTTCATAGATGTTTGTTAATATTTGTTATTTAGGGAGGATGCTTCTCTGTAATGAGTTGGCGAAGGTGAGAGACATGCAGGCAGAACCAGCACATCCTAAAGCTCCCAAAATGTGACCGCATATGAGATATTAAAGGCAAAATGGAAGTTCTGAACAAATGAAATCACTGTCAGAATAATAAAAGAGAAATGAGCTATGATCTAATCTGTTTTCTAGCAGTGTCACAGAGGAGCTATAATAAAAGCTATTTGCAAAGTTCAGAATCATTTCCCGTGCAAAGCCATTCACACACTCTGCGACTCTGGACAAATGGAGGGGGTCTTGGCTCTGCCAAAAAAAATGGTGTGCAGATAGTTCACTATTAGTTTTAACTTTGTGCACCTAAATTTCTCTGTTGGCTGCAATTTAAGCTCCCTCTTTCTCTGAGATGGCACACAAACTTGTGCACCTGGATTTCTCCCTCTATTTTTGGGTTCTCATCTTCACACCTTTTCAATTACAAGCTGCAAGTGTAAAGGACAAACAGAAAAAGGAAAAAAGCCACATCACTGGATGCTTATCTAACCTGGTTTTGCACCATGCATGCTTTAAATGAGAGCACAGCAAAAGATGTGCTGTGTCCTCATTGGAAATGCTCACTCTGCTCTTCTCCTTGGAGTGAAATCCCACTTCCCATGTGCCTCTATTTCTATGGCATCCTCTGTGCAAGCAGTGTGAGGAAGAGACAGACAAAAGGGTGCAAGGAGGGATGAAATGAGTCTGTAAATGCCTGATTCTCCCCTGATCTTCACAATGAAGTGATGAAATATTGATGGTGGTGAAGCCAGGGTCTTTCACAGAGCTAATGAAGGCCCTGCTCTGTATGCTCCTGTCCTTAAAGCAAATAAAAGAATTAGTGACAGTTTCCTAATGTTACTTGTTTGCATTTTAAAGGGGCATAGGTTAGAGAAATGGGAATGGGACTGAACCAAGTGGAAGAGAACAGGGAGCAGAGCAGAGTTGACCTTGGTCTAGGCTGTGGAAGAAAGTATGAGCAGGTGGAAAAGGAAAACATCCTCCACTGATTTCTGCAGAATTGGAATGACAGCAACCAATCTCTACACAGAGGTTTCTCATATCAATTCATTGCATCTTATTACAGGTAGATTAAGGCACGACAGAGGGAGAAAGGGAAATCACAATTTCTCCAATGTGACAGCCACCATTTCAAACAAAATGCAGTGGAGATTTAAGAGCAGCAAGGATCTCTTGTGTATCTACAAAAAGTCCCTGTTTTGACCCAGAGATCTGCTCACATGGAAAGAAATTAATGAACTAACTTCAGTGGGAAGGGCAGCAATAACAGCAAACTGTGGGACCTCTCTGGCTTCCTGGCAGTGTGACTGGGAGGTTTTTTAGAGCATTTTGGAGTGTGCGCTTTTAAGTTATCTCTAGCCCAGGATGGTGTCTGCTGAAAATGAGGTGTGATATGGTCATTCATGAAGACCTGGTGATGAACATTAATAAATCATCTCCTGGACTTCATGGGCTGGGCACTGTCCTCTCCCAGAGGGATCCTTTTGGAAGAAACCTGCTTTTGTTGCTTAGCAAAAGCAAAAATCCACCAGGGATTCATGTACACAACCCTCAAGTCTCAAAAGGCAAAAGCGAGCAAATCTCTTATTTCCACCCAAATGTCTTGCTTGTCTTTGCACAAGTTTTTCTCTGATCCTCCCAACTCCCTTTGCACCCATCTCCCTTGTCTCCCTTTCTCCTTTGCTTGTCTTTATCTTTCCCTTACACATATCTTGTGCTCCAAAAATAAAAGAAAAAAAGAAAAAGTAGTTTACAGAGTGAAGGACTTACTAAGTAGCAATTAATATATTACCTGGCATATAGGTAAGGTAAATAATCTTAATTTTTTCATGTTTTACTGGACATGGAAATTACTATACGTAGTGAAAAATAATTCTCCTGCTGGCTGCAAAAGCACCACCAAGCAGTCAGTGTGAGTCACCAGCAAAAGCCACAGAAGTCAAATAAACATATGATGCATTGCTTCCATGTGGGAAAGCCTAATGTGTGGAGAAGACAAACATTGAGGTCTCTGTCTGGTGGAAGGCAGCATTGCTGTATCAATGGAGATGACTGGGTTACTGAAAAGTGGATCTGACCCAGGAATTGAACTTCACCAGGTAATTTTGGTGATCTCTGATGTGCTGAAGGTGAAAAATAAATGGGCATTTTAAAAATAGGACTTGTAATCCAACCCTGCCAGCCAACCCGTATTATAAAGGTGCTATTATATGTCTATGCGTCAAAGATCATAATATAATATATTATATATTCCATAATGCATAATGAATTACATGGATAATTATATATATATATATATATATATATATATATATATATATATATATATATATATATATATATATAATCAAAATACAGGAACCTTCCATGGCCTTTTTTCAGGGGTTCCAGTTTCTAGGTGACTTCTGAGAGAGCTCAAGATCAGGCTGTGGGAAAATATTTGAGACTATTTATGCAATTAAACAGGCTTAATCTGCAAAAAGAAAGTTGATTGGTTTAATTTAGCTTTGATATTATTGAAACAGAAATTGGGATTTCAGAAGTCACAATGGCTCTATGAGTCAAACATGACCTTAAAGCCACAGGTAGACCCCCTAGACCCCCACATCAAGAGGAGCCTTTTGGTAACCTAAAGTTGACACACTGATTCTTCTAAATTTTTGACTTGGAGTCAGCTCAGTGGACCTCAGCTCTTTGTCCATAAATCCACAAGATGGACGTGCCACAATACCCACAAAAATGCATTAGCGTGTTAATAAAAGATGTTTTAAAAAAAAAAAAAGAATGTGAATATGTACCCATATTTTTAACTGGGAACAGGAAATCTTAGGAAATTCAAAATTGCACGGTGTGTTGGGCATCTATGGAAAAATAATGTGCACAGATTAAAAATCTGGTATGGTGAATGAATTAAAGAGTAAAAAAAGGCCAACCTGCCTCCCAAGGATATGTAACCAACCTGCTGGAAAACACACTTTGATTGCATCTGGAGCAGAGGCAGGCTGGGGCACCAGGGGAGCGTGGGGCAGGGCTGGCCCTGGCCAGGCTGAGCCTCCTCCAGCACGCCATGGAGGGATCAGTGCAGCCTCTGAGCCCCTGCACAAAGCTTTCCTGCACTCTCCCTGCAGCACAAAGCCTTCCAGGGGACACCTCCTTTACCCCCTGACATGGGAAAACACAGCACAGGCACCCAGCTGGGGTGAGGGAGTCAGCAGTAACAGACCAGAATTGAGCTGCCCCTCCCAGCTCACAGCCCCTGAAATCACTCCTATGAAATTTGGAGTTTTGAGATGACCTTATCCTTGCCTGAATGTTTTTTACCTTTTTTTTTTTGATGGAAAATTTATAGGTGTTATGTATGCACATTCAAAGGCACACACATATATTACGATAGCTGACAAGACTGAAGGAGTACAAAAGGAAAGGTTTTTCTCCACTAAATATGCATTTTAATTCCTGACGTACATACAGAAAAAAACCCCAAAAACCACTCCTCCCTCCCCCACCAATAACCAGTGGTTTGGCAATTTGGAAGAAAACTTCCCAAGTACCCCAAGCTGCTTTCTATGTTTAGTGGAGAAGCCTGAGTGCACCACTAAGTCTCTAACTCCACTTGAACTCTTGCACTAAACATAGAGATGGCCCTTTCTTCTCTAAAACATTCTGGGCTACAAGCTGGATGTGTCAGCAATACAGCAGATGGGGAAAATGTATACAAGTGTATTAATTTTGTGGCCCAGATTTATGCAGAACACATATTTCCACAGATTTTGTATAGGATTTAAAATCTTGATTTAACTCTTACTTGATAAATGTGAAGTTTGGAAAGATCAAAAATGTTTGCGGAGTGGGGGAGTGGGACAGAGAAAGCTACAGCTGTCACTGCTTGCTTTGGTACCTGATTTACAAAAAATAATCAATGTCCCTCTGTTTACTTGCTCTGAAATATTTATATTAATTCTAGCAGTCTCTCAATGACTCTGCAAAGCTTAATTAGCTCATAATTAATTAGCTTCTTAAAGCTTCCTGGTTGAAAGCACAACTGGGTGAGTCAAGCTAAAAAAAGAAAGAATTTTTTGACTTTTAATTTTTTTTGTTCTTTTCCAGGTTTATCTGCTGATGTGCCCAAATGTTCTCAAATATTCAGGTGAGCCTTTTTATTCCCTAGAAACCTCCCAAAACCAAAAGGGCTGTGCATGGCAGGGTGGAGAAATATTTCTGAGAACATTCATACCAGATGTGTACTCACGGCCCATCCTGAAAAAACCTCTTTTCATTGTCTGCACAATGATTTGTCAACGAGTTATAACTGCTCATGAATTATTTGCTAAAGGAAAAAATAAATTCCCTGATGGCTTTACAAGGATGTTCTATGCACACTTTTCCAAGTGCTTTACTCGTACTTTAGAAGTGGATGCAGCCACGTTGGTGCTAAATTTGGAGACATATCTTTGGCTAGGATGGGGTGAATCAATTAATTTTTACTGTGGTTTATAGAGAAACACTAATGAGGGCAGCAAATTTTTTTTTTCCTGAGGTTTACTGGGTAAAGAGACTTGTAAGTATGACTGTAATGCTATTATAAAGTAAATACTTGTAACACTGAGCATTGTACATAAATACCAAGTGCTACAAAGCTTCCTGAAGTGCTCTGCAACCTCGAGCATCTTCTGTGTAAAAACAGAGGCAACTTTCAGATTAGCACTTGGTTTATCTTTATTTCTTCTACTGGAAGTTGTTCTTGCTCATAACAGAGAAGTAGGAACAAGATCTTTGATGTTCTTTCCAAATCAAACCATTCTGTGATTCTGTGGTTCTATAAATTCTGAATTTTACCCAGAGAAATTTCATTTTGAGTCACGTTGGGCACAGGTACCACTTACGTGCACAAATATTTTTTTCTGTTTATTTTGTGTCAAAAAATTTTTTATGTTGTTATATACATGCCCACTCCATGTACCTTTTTGTTCAAACCAGCACAGCCAGAGAAGGATAAAGACTGTAAATTATCTTTTACATTTAACTCATCCCCAGAACACCGTGGGACTTAATGACTGATGCACAGGGGAAGTGACAGACAGGAAAACCCTGTCAACCCTCAGGTCCAGAAGATAAGCTAAAACATTTTCAAAGAATTTGTTGTGCCTGGCATCACTAAAGTGGCTCAGTTCATTAGGTGAATAATTTCCAGTGAATTTTTAAAGCAAATTCCATGCAAGTAATGCACAAAAGGCTAAGCCATACATTACAATATTTCTACAGTAAATCTGACAGGCTTAAGCAAAAAATTATTTGTATTGACTAAAAAGCTGCATTTCTGCAGTACCTTACTCAATAACTCAGGAGAACATACAGTGTGCTATCTGCAGGATAGCTTTTTTTTCCCCTCCAGATGTCTCTTTTTCCTTCCAGAAGTTGCAGAGCATTGGACAAGCAGTAACAGATGATGAACACATGCATAACTACAAATGGGCAAGCTGATTGTTTTCAGAATTGGTATAAACATTTGCTCTTGGATTGAGATTTAGCCCATAGCAAATCTTTACATTCTCGTTATAAACCTCTGACAAAAAGAGCTCCTAATGAAAATGCTGACAGTGTGAAAACGTGGTTATGGTCAGGAAAACAAATGGATAAAAAGTGGCATTTTGTAGTTCCATATGTATACTTCATCAGGGAAGTCTTTGCTAAGTTTACACTTCAAAGCTAAAGCTTGGTGATAACTGCTTCTCCTACCCTTTCCATTTAAGGCCCCCCAACCTACTTCTATTACTGCTATCTCCTGCACTAAAATTGGAAAAATAAAACCACCAGGGGCTGGGATATGAACTTTTCTGAGAGCTTAGTGAGAGAGCCAGCAGCTGGATTTTTAGCATCTCTTTTATTTTTGATTGTATAGATAATAGTAGAGCCTAATCAGGACATGGACTCACTGCGGTAGGGTGTTGCAGACTGAAAAAAAGGGCAGAAAAGCAGATTTTTCACTTCTTTGGAGAAGAGAACTGCACTGTGTGTCAGCATGGGGGTTATGAAAACTGGGTCTGTTTGGCTACAACAGCCCCAAACACAGCATGCCAACACCTCCCTGGTGTCCCATGGCCACAGAACAGCACAAGAGGAGAAGGAAGATGCTCATAAAATCTATTTTATCCTTGTTCATCACAGCAAAAGTAAAGGGCAGATTAGTAGGTGATAATAGTATAAAAATGTGGCTTTACAAGCACAGAGCATTTGAATGGTTTTTGGGACAAGCCACTGAAACAGGTGCTGTCTGACAGAGCACTTAATTCTTTCCTCAACACCACCAGGGCTTCCTAGGTTTGCTAGTAACTATGGAATAAGAGAAAAAAAATAAAACATAAGACAGAAAAAGAAGAAAAAAAAAATAGAACTCCTAACCCAAGATTTTAAGAACCAGGAATGTCAAACAAATTTGGGGCTGATAACCAGGAGGAAAGTGGGCACGGTGGTGGTGCAGCAGGGTGTCTCCTCTGGAGCCAGCAAGAGTTCTAGGAGGTTAGACAAATTATTTTTCCAAGAGATAGAGGAAATGTTCAGCACATGGAAGGGGATATTGGAAGGGATTCCTTTCATGGAATCCTACAATGGTTTGGGTGGGAAGACCCCTTAGTGATCATCTGACTCCAACCCCCTTGCAGGGGGCATAAAATAATTTCGCGTAAAGCAAATTGAATTGTAGGTGAATTTCAGGAAGAACTCAATCCTGACAGCAGGATTGCCTGTGGAACTGGAAAATCCTCACACTTCCACAGACAGTAAACAAATGCTCTGCTCAGAGAGACTTCACTGGTTGTGGGATAATGAACGTGGAATTATATCATTGCAACAATATACACCCGCTGAATTTGACTCCACTTGAAGAGATGAGAGCTCTTAAGTTGCTACGTTGAAAACAATTTAATTGAACCTTGCTAATTAGAATATAACAAGTAGTTAAAAATTATGCAATGTTTTAAAAATGTTTTAATTAATTTGAAATTCTGAAGGCAAATTAGTAAATGTACGTCGGTGTCTTCCCTTGCTCGACTCACTACATCACAGAAAGAAAAAAGAAAGATATATTTTTTCAACAGGGACATTGAGAAAACATCCACAAGTAGAAAATAATAATGTAGAGTAAGGAATAATTAATTAATTCAAGCTTCAAGATAAGATCACTGTGTCCTGCTGACCCTACATGTTAATCAGTTGATTGATTAATTGCTACAATCATAATAATTATAGGGTATAAATCTAAGTACATTTAATGATAGTTTACACTTAGAATAAAAATGTCTTTTATGTCTGCTTATCTTCATCATTTCTTGAAGCCTAGTCATATTTTTTGTTTGCCATAAATAAACCTGAAGCATTTTTAGATGTTATCTTTGTGATGAGGTAGGTTTAGATTTCATTCATCTGATCAGCAATATTTTTTTGTGTGGCCTCTACCTCCTGTCTAATGAAAAATATGTTCCTGGATGAGAAACAATTGATTATGTGCAGTAACCAATACAACTTCATCAAAAGCTCATCCTTAATTGAAAGACAAGGGGACATACCAATGAGGCCATTGTGTAATTAAAGGCTGTCTCAAACCAGAAGAGTTTTACACATTAGCATGAGTGATTCTCATGCTACAGAAACTCAGTCTGAGGTGAAACAGTGAAGCAGATCAGCAGGGCAGAAAAACAGTTTTGAAAAAGAATGCAAAGAAAATCAAGAATTCTGTTGATTTCTGATTAATGGAAAAAAGAGAATATTTTGACATCTATACCATCCTTGAATTTGTGCTTTCTCATTAAACTTGATCATGCTCTATGGCTGCACTAAAGGAACAATGGAGGTCCTTGTACCTCGATTGACACAGCTGAAATCCATTTTTTTTTACCAAAAACTACATGTGAAAAAGAAATAAGAGCCACTCAGCTAAATCTGAATGCACTATTAGGGAGTAGATCTGAAGTTACTAAGGCCTCACTCTGTCATTAATGAAGTGTTTCAGTAGGAGTGGCAGGTAGAAATTGTAGTTTTTGTACTCTGCATGTTTCGTGGATAAAACCGCCTGTTTCTATTATTACCATCCTGATTAACAAGTTTTGCCATTGAAAAATGCCAGGAAACCTTAGATAACTGTGAGGTTTAGGTTTTTTAAAAGAAAAGCATGTTAAAATACAGACCTTGACAGAAGACTTCATGACAATTTTCAATTGAGCAGCTCTAGAAATTTTGGATTCTTCCTTTGTAGAGCTGGTATCCATACACTGTTCTGCAACTCTCATTTTGCAGAGATATTTGTTAAATAAATAATGCTAGGTTAGGAATGATAGTATAAATATTTTAAGGAGCCACTAAAGCATTGGGAAAAAAAAAAACAAACAACAAAGCAGGAAAATTCCAAGTGAATGAACTTTTACTGTCTTCAAAGTATTACCTGACCTTCTACTTTTGCAGCTTGCTTGTCTCAAAGTTAAAGCAAAGGAGGAGATAACAGTGAAACTGTACTATAAAAATAAATTACTATCATGAATATTAAGCAACAGGGATATAATAAACACGACTGCTTACATGATTCTGATTTATTGATACCGATTTGCTGTAAATTATCACACAAAATACTTGTTTTAGTTGTTCAAGAACATGTGCAAAATAAAGCTTAGTGGACACTTCCCAAGGACCTTGACATCTGTCACTGGATTCATACTGGGGAATCTTGAGGCCTCTTTCTCTGGTAGGGATGCAGCAGTATATTTACTTTTCCTTTCCATGGATTTATTTAGTTTTAATTTTTGGCTGCCTGGTTTCCTAAAACTCTCTCTTTTAACCACGCACAGTTTTTTAAAATTACTATCATGGAGGTTCAGCTCTGACACAGTGGAACAAATCCAGCTGCAAAATCTCCTGAAGGCTGTTCATGCTTGTTCTCTTAAATAGGGCTCACTTTTGAGTCAAGAGGTTTCATTACTATATTTATGAACCTCTTGGCACCAGGAGTTGGGATTTCCCAGTGCTAAGCATTAATGCATTTTGCATCACTCTCCAGCACTGGGAGCTCTGGATCACAGGTGCTGAGGGGTTAAGGACATTAAAAAATAGTGCAGATCCTTATTTCCAGATAGAAATCATTAATGCATGTGTGTGTGTGGATGGTCTGAGCAACTTTCAGAGAGCACAGGTACAAAGCAGGCTGCCACTGCCACCTACTACCAGGAACTGCAGCTTTTAAGGGATCTCAACATTAACATGGCTACATTCTGCATCAGATATTTGTTATCCAAATTGATGGAAAGTATCCTATCTGAAAATAGGATTATTCTTCTTTAAATTTAAAGCCTGCTTTGTGCTTATGTGGTTTATATCACTTCATGACATGGTGTGTTATGTCAAACCTAAGATTATTTTTGGAGATTTCTGAGACAGAATCTACTTCATTTTGCCTGTCATCAGCCTAAAGAACGTGCCAAAAGACCCCTTTTTATTTTTTGAGGCAACGATTCACAAATACCATCTGAACTAAAGGACAACTACTGCTTCAAAGCAAAACCACGGATCCTGGATCAAATTCTAACATCTCCTAAAGTGGTAACTCTCATCAGTGGTTTATTATTTCTCTGTGGAGGATTTCTCTCTCCACAGTGGGCTAATTTTTTGTAAAAAAAATTATACACTTAAGCTTGCAGCAGGAACATGGCCTCATCAGGTGCCTGATCTGTGGTAGAGAAAGAAAAACCAAGCACCAACCTCAGCTGCAGGGGGTGTAGGTTAGTTCTGGCTGCACGTGAGCATCCAGATGCAAATGGAACACAAGCCAGGGAAAAGGCTGTTCTAGAAGTGGCACTTGATAGCCCAGAGCTGGAGCTGCAAAAGCATGTCTAAACCTGCCTGCCAGGCAAGCCTTCCTGCTTTCCCAGTTTAGTTTGTTTGAAAAGGAAATTCAAAAGAGAAAATGGAAAAAGAAAGTAAGGAAAAAAAAGGAAAAAAAGTTCTAAGTGTGAAGGCCAAGTTTATGCACGTTCCCTTAACTCAGTTGCTTGAAACATTTAGAATACATAGAAATACTCCAAAAAGTTGGTACCTACTCTGAATACCACAGCTGTAGTAGTTCAGGTCTTCAAAGAGTGTACCAGGTCCTCAAATATCTACGTGATGAGGACCAGAGAACAACTCAGTTGTTACATTTTTTTTCATCTAGACATTATCATGCTAATCTTTGCTGCTTCAGATCCAATGTGCCAACACACAGGGGTGTGGTGCTACTCCTTCTTGAAAAGGTGGAAACTTCTGGATTGTAGGAAGGTGTAAGCAGAGAGAAAGAGCACAGCACAGTGCTGTGATGGCTTTCAGCATCCCCTTCTCTTGTTCTTGGAGGTTCTCCTTCTCCCTCCCTTCCTGGTCTTCTATTCCCACTTTCCCTGCCTCGCTTCTTCCATTTTTGCACCTCTGAAATTGTGTAACTGGGGCATTATAGGCTGCTTCTCCTCCTGTTATTATTTTCCCCAAGTGGAAGCTTCGTCACAAGCCTGATGAAACATTTTTCCCCTCAAACCCAGAGTGCCAATTCTCACTTTGTCAAGAGCTCCAGATAACCCTCAGGAGAAGTTCCTCTCCCCCTGCCTCCCCCAAACACTCAGGGTCACAGGGTTCTTGTCACAGTCACTAAAGAGCTCCTCCTCTCTGTTTTCCCCAACCCTTTCCTGCCCAGTGTTGTTGCTTGGATTTCTCAGTTTCTCTTTCACCACTTTATCCTGCTTGATTTTCTCCATGGGTTTTCCTTATGCTAACCCAGATACAGACTCTCAAATTGGCTTTATCCTTCCTTCTGCCCTTTCTTTCATAGAATCACAAGATCATTTATGGGAGAAGACCTTGAAGACCATCAAGTCCAACCATTTCCCCAGCACTGCCAAGCCCAGCACCAACCCATGTCCCCAGGAGCCACATCTACATCACTTTAAAATCCCTCCAGGGATGGAGACTCCTTCACTGCCCTAGGCAGCTGTGCCAGTTCTTTGTCCCTACTGAAAGGGTCTCTTAACCACAGATGAAATTTAAATTGGGCTAATAGGCTGTTTTCCATGCCCCAAAATTAAGTGGAAGAGGAACAAACTGAAACCCCAGCCTTTCTCCATTTGCAAGTGTTTGGTTCAATCCTTTGAGAAGCAGCAGTTGGAGCCTCTGTGATTAATCTGGTCATTAGTCACAAATACAAACTACTGCTTTGCAAGCTGAAGTGAGGCAGATGACATTCCCACTAAGCATCCAGTGACTACTCCACCTTCCCATTAATGTTACTTCCCTGAGGAACTGCATCCCATGGCAGGTAAGAACCCAGAAAAAAAAACCAAGAACTTTTTGCCGTGTTAGTGCTCTTGCAGTTAAGGAAAAGTCAGAGTTTAAACAAAAAACTCTCTTGTAAGTGCTGCTCGCAAGCCCTGGCTTCAAGGCACAGTGCTGAACCTACCACGTGTGTCAAAGTTCTTCAAAAGGGTCTCTCTATGTAGATTAGTGCAAATTTGTATCCAATAATTTATTGTGGGAGCATTAAACCATTCATATCACAAACACCTGTGCAAGCCAGTTGGCCTAGTCAATTCTTGTTTAACATTTAATTATGAATATAATTAGCATGAGTTAAGAGACAGGCCAGGCATCTGCAATAAAATTTCTGCTATGCTAAAAAAATTATAACTGTAATAACAAAAAAGACTGAGCTGGGGGAGGATATGTCCCTCCTACACAAACTTTTGCATGATAGAAAAATCTAAGTACAGAATCTTTTAAAACCTCCTCATTTCCTTGATGATAATTGGAAAGCCTCCACCATATTTATAAGAGCAAATTAAACTGGTTTTCTGTCCCTGTAGTATTAGGGCAATTTTCATCACTGGTGTAGCCCTTTGAGTGAGGTTCTGCAGGGTCTCCTCTTTTTCTCAAAAGGTAAATTTTATCCATTAAATATAATTTAAATATTCTTCCATTTGATGGGATCACCAGAACACCGTGTTAGGTAAAGTTTACAAAGTGGAAAATCCTGTTAAAATTTTGCTTCAGTGCATTTTTAGGAGTTTTAAAAAGTGTTCTTTTTTAGCAGAATTGAGTGCTAGCCAAAGAAAATAATTGTAAATATCCCAACTTATTTTGTTTCAAAATCAGAGGCTCATTTTTAGAAAAATAAACTCCAAATCAATCTAGAATCAGGCTGCCTATGGACAGGTGTTACCTGAGCATCCTTCACAGGGATAAGCCCTGCAGAGGAGGTAAATTTTCATGTGTCGATTCTGTTTTCATTTCCCTCCAACATCCTAGTTAAAACTTTCCAGTTAAAAAAAAAAGGAAGAAATGCCTTACCTATTAATGTCTTTCCTTTATTTCTTAACATTTCTTAATTTCTTAGGTTGGGTTACTTTACACCTCCAAAGAAAAAAAATCTATTCAAAGACACGACCTCCAATTTTCATTTTTTTTTTTTCTTCCTAAATGAGTTGCTTCCAGACCTGAAAAGATCTATTTAAAAATGCTGTTGAGCAGAAACAGTTTGCAACTGTGAAGAAAAGGTCATTGAGAAAGAACTGGGAGGTTACCAGGACATATTGTTCCTTGACACCTCCTGGGAACAAAAGCCTGGAGTGAACCTCTTTGGTTTCCAGTTTGCTGCTACTGCAAATACAACAGCCTCTATTTAGATCTTCAATGGAAATATTCTTTATTGTTGTCTTGAAGTTAGGTGAAGACTGTATTAGAATATGATATCTATAATGCTGGGAACGCCACAGCTTAAATATATTTAAATATTTTTTACTTCTATTTTCTTTTACTTTTTTGTTTCGCTCAGAATGGTCATACACACTTTTAACCCGCATTTTGTTAACAACCATAGATCAGAAAACTTCTCTTGTAGTCTCTGCCTCTGGTTCCATCTTAACATCTCTTCAAAAATGTGAGGGCTTTTTCTTTCTCTGCCAATATCAGGTAATGATTCTTGAATCAGATATTCATACAACTTTCCAGATAATGGCAGTTCAAAAATGGATTAAATGCTATTCAAACCCCATTGAAAATACCCAGTACCACACTCTGAATGAGCTGCTATCACTTTTTAGTGTTACTGTGTTTGGGAGAATGTTCATACCACATACATATGCATACATTTGCATGCTTGGGTATCCCTGGGATTATGCTACTCATAAAATCATTCCTTTATTTTTCTTTTCAAGAATTTTTTAAAAAAATGTGCACCTTAACTTTTGATTACTTCTTGTTTCTACACAGTTGGTCTTATTTTCTGCTCACATTAGTTTATGGATCTCTACTGTCTTCTGATACTTAAATTTGGCCAAGAAAGTGTATTAATTATGATGTATCATGTGAAATATATTGTGGTGACCTTGGATTTGTTTATAAATCACCATGTTCACATGAAATTGAGGCTTTCTGATGCCATGCCAAGCCCCAAAACTTCCTTGGACAAGTAAATGGAGGATAGAGAAACGATTTCAAGAGGAGGCTCGCCAACTGTGAATCTGAAGGCAGTTTGATTAGGACTCGAAGCCCACAGATTGAGATTATGACAGAAATTTGCATAATGCCAGAGACTGATAAGATTTGGTTTCTCAGGAACCTATTACGTGATGATGTTAAGAGACTGTCATGGATTTCTTACAGTGCAATATGCTGACTTGTCTTTCCAAGACGAGTTGGCCTTGAGCCTTGTTCTTTGTAAGCCTCGAGTGAGGTTTCTTTAGATGTCTTTTGAAAATCTCTTTAGACATCTTTTGTAACTTTCCACCAAGATGATACAAGGATGTTATGACTGTCAGAATAAATGAATGTATTTACTTCCTTTCTGTTTCCCAGCTACTATTTTCATAACACTGCATAGTAGTTCAGAGCAGGTCCTTCCTACATTATATTTTTCAACGAATGCAGCTCAGATCTTTGGTCATGATTATGTATTGATGAGTTGTTTATTGCTTCCTGACACAGGTTTTTTGTTGTTGTTGTGGGGTTTTGTTTGTTTTTTTCTTTTTTTAATTTTTGCCTGATTTTGGTGCAGACAGCTTCTGTGCAAACCCTTCAAAAGTTACATTATTCAGTGCAAAAATGTGCTCTGGTCTGCTGGAGACCGAAGCGTGATCATTGCCCAGAGAGATGTGAGTTTCTGCACAATGTTGTCTTGAGCCACACAGGCAGTGGGTTCTTAGGGGCTCTTGGTGAAGCAGAACAAGAGTCAAAACTCAGAAATAACCTTTTTACTGATGCCAGAAATTCTGGGATGAAGACAGCTGACCAGCATGGAGAGGACTGACAGCTACTGATAGCACCGCTAGCTTTGGAGAGTTAAAACGAGTCTATGATTCCCATGGAAGAAAAATTCATTGTTTTGCTATGTTTCCATCATAGATTTTGTCAGACCAGACCAGTAAAGACCAGTGTCACAGACCAGAAAAACTGTAAAAACAATTTTATCTAGCAATTTTTGCTAACCAAAAAAGTTACAGAACTCTATCATGTCTAAGATGCTAAATAACCATCTTCAGTTTCCGTGTAGTAGGGTAACACATAACATTGTAGGATTGATAGGAATGACATTGAGAATTCTGCTTAGCATGCACCAGGAGACCTTAATTGATATATCGAAAGGATATGTGTGAAATCATTTGAAAAAAGTGTTAATGGTCTATCAGAGCAATCACAGAAAAAAAAAAATTCCAGATCTTGAAAAAACAAAAATTAAATGAGTATCTAATGTGGACCTTCGGTGGTGTCTAGGCACTTAAATTCTGCAAAACTTTATTCAGCTGCCATCTATCCCTGAAGGTGCATGGGCTAATTAGGTACTACAATTGTGACCTTTGAGCATCTTTAGGTGCCTATGGCTCTGCTTTTCTCCATGCAAAGAAATGCTTCCTTTCCTGCCAGGGCTGAAAACCCTGAGCTCCAGAGATGGGGGATTGCTTTGTCTAAGTGTCTGGGGGGCTTGATCCTTGGGGGGATTGCCAGGACTGAAGCCACACTGGATCTGGTGCCCTACAAACCATAGAATCTTAGAGTGATTTGGGTTGGAAGGGACCTTAAAGTTCACCTTGTTCCACTCCCTGCCCTGGGCAGGAACACCTTCCACTATCCCAGGTTTCTCCAAGTCTTGTCCAACTTGGCCTTGGACACCTTCAGGGATGGGACATCCAGAACTCTTCTGGCAACCTGTGCCAGGGCCTCACCCTCACAGGGAAGAATTTCTCCCTGCTATCTAAGATAAACCTACTCTCAGTTTGGATCCATCCCCCACTGCCCTGTAAAAAGGCTCTTGTAAAAGGTCTCTCCCTGTCTTTCTTGTAGCCTCCCTTCAGGAATACATCCTTTCTCCAGAGATCTGGTGGTGGGCTTGGACTCCACATTTTCTGTTCCACACACTGAGACCTGAGACATATCAGGCTAGGGATTCCACTTGAAAACCTGCAAGTCAGATTTTCAACACTATGTTTTTTTTAATTAATCTCATTCCTCTGTTCATCTGTCTCAAGTGGGAAACCCACTGCAGTAACTGATACGTTCATTCAGAAAACTGTCTGCAGGAGAATTGGAATTCTGGCAGAAGGATTTCTATTTAGAGTGTATATATATATATATATATATATATATATATATATATAAATACACTCACATCGGCCTCTGTGTGTGCATTTTAAACAATAAATCTCCTATTTATCTACAGTGCTTATGTGGCACCTATTAAATTCATATTAGAGATAAGGAACTGAAATGAAGGCATAATCACTAGACCTCATTGAAAAAAATCTTTCCAACGTAGTAATCTTTCCAACCTGTTGCAGAGAAAATCAAAGACCTGAACCCAAGCCTCCCAAACCAGAGGCAGATGTTGCAGCTTTGGGAACTGGGTGGAATTTTCCTTTGTGGAATATCAGTGAGGTTTTTTCGAAAGTGCAGTTGGACAGATGCACTGTCTGTACAGATGCACAGTCTCTACAGCTTGCTCCAACAGAAAAGATCTGGAAGGAGTAGTAGATATTTAAATATTTCCTGTGCTGCGTATATCAGCCCTCACTGCACTGTAGCAGAAATTTTGTTTCCTCCATGTCTTTGCCTGAGACATTTCAAGGAAACTAGTTCAATCAAAATAAAGATTTAGAATCGGCTACCACATTTACCTGTTTACATTTCTAAACAGATTTTAGGGGGAGATTTCAGTAGCTGAAGTCCTGGCAAAAGTTTGTATGGCTGTGAAGGTGGAATTCTGTAAATAAGGTGATTAAGTGTTTCAGTTGTTGGCATTTCTACTACCTTACTCACATGAAGCACAATTTTACTTGCAGACAATCTGTTGAACTAAGTCTGTTGATCTTCCAGAAAATCAATAGAACTATTTGTGGTACTGAGTAATTTAAGTGTGGCTGAACCTGACTTCATAGCAGCATTTGGGCACACTTTAGAAGTGCATATTTCATCCAAAATAATGCAAAATAACTTGCCGGTAATACCAGACAAACTCACTGGATAAAAAATAACTGAAACACCCTACTTTCCCAATCCTAGGAAACAAAATTAGTATTGGGCCAGAGGTCTTGTGGACTTCCAGTTATCATTTATAACTTCCCTGATATAAACTGTATGGACAGTTATTATCCAACCTCAGCCTGGCAAGCAGAATTCTGAGATTCTTCTAATTATCTTCTAATATTCTGGTCATATGTAAATTGTTCTAACAGCATGGCCATATCTAAAGTTATTTATAGGGGAAATTGAAGGTGGAGAACAAGTGCTTTGCATAATGCACAGTGCTGTAAAGTTTTGTTCCCATGCACATAATTAACATGGCAGCAGCATCCAGGAAAATTGACACTAAGCTTGCTATGGAATTTTCTCTACACAGTCTTTACAATATTACCAAAATAACACCACTTGGGTTCTGATTCCTCCTGAAACCTCCAGCTAAAGGGCTACATCCCAATAAATGTTTTTGGGAACTTGTCACTGCCTACTACATGTAGGTTTTTAGATCCCTTAATCTCACACAACCAGTGCAAGGCTCTGACTAAGGAGTCTTCAGTGCTGGGATATAATCAGCATGGCAATCTGGGAATCAAGTTGTTTTCTTTCTGGCATTATTCTAACTGTACTGCACACCCATCACTGTATGCTGATAATTCAAATTTTTTGAAGAGTAGTCTCTTTTTTACAACAAACTGGAGAAGGGATGAGATACTCTAGCAGCTCAGTACTGACCAGGCAAACAATTAGCACAAGTAGCCAAAGAATCATCTGCAATGGAAATGATACTGAAGAAAAGAGATTTTTTACTTTGCCTCAAGACTATTAACATACAGAAGAGCTCCAAAAACACTGAAAACACCTAATTGTTGTTTATAGACATTTTTTAAGTAGAGTTGGTAAGAATGCAGATTTGTAGATCCTGTGGCAGTAGAGGCCAAATAAAGAGAAGATTGATTGGAAATCGTAGCTTACTTTAGACAGTTGGATTAGGCAGAAATCACCCTGATGTGCTGTAAAGCAAGCAACAAGAATTAGGGGGTTGAAATAGTGCAAAGCACGTCCTAGAGTGCTAGCAT